>NC_048226.1:94364746-94388736 GCF_002007445.2 Ailuropoda melanoleuca | reverse complement strand
TTTCTGATAGCTGAGTAATATTCCATTGTATATATGGACCACAGCTTCTTAATCCAGTCATCTGTTGAAGGGCATCTCGGCTCCTTCCATGATTTGGCTATTGTGGACAATGCAGCTATGAACATTGGGGTGCATATGGCCCTTCTCTTTACTACGTCTGTATCTTTGGGGTAAACACCCAGTAGTGCAATGGCTGGGTCATAGGGTAGTTCAATTTTTAACTTTTTAAGGGACCTCCACACTGTTTTCCAGAGTGGCTGTACCAACTTGCATTCCCACCAACAATGTAGGAGGGATCCCCTTTCTCCACATCCTCTCCAACAATTGTTGTTTCTTGCCTTGTCTATCTTTGCCATTCTAACTGGCGTAAGGTGGTATCTCAGTGTGGTTTTGATTTGAATTTCCCTGATGGCTAATGATTTTGAACATTTTTTCATGTGTCTGTTAGCCATTTGTATGTCTTCATTGGAAAAGTGTCTGTTCATATCTTCTGCCCATTTTATGATTTGTTTATTTGTTTCTCGTGTATTGAGTTTGAGAAGTTCTTTGTAGATCTTGGATACCAGTCCTTTATCTGTGGTGTCCTTTGCAAATATATTCTCCCATTCCGTGGGCTGTCTCTTAGTTTTTTTGACTGTTTCCTTGGCTGTGCAGAAGCTCTTTATCCTGATAAAGTCCCATAAGTTCATTTTATCTTTTATTTCTCTTGCCTTTGGAGATGTGTCGTGAAAAAGGTTGCTCTGGCCGATGTCATAGAAGTTGTTGCCTATGTTCTCCTCTAGAATTTTGATGGATTCCTGTCTCACATTGAGGTCTTTCATCCATTTGGAGTTTATTTTTGTGTATGGTGTGAGAGAGTGGTCAAGTTTCATTCTTTTGCATGTAGCTGTCCAATTTTCCCAGCACCATTTATTGAAGAGACTGTCTTTTTTCCACCGGATGTTTTTTCCTGCTTTATCAAAGATTAGTTGCCCAAAGAGCCGAGGGTCCATCTGGGTTCTCTATTCTGTTCCATTGGTCGATGTGTCTGTTTTTGTGCCAGTACCATGCTGTCTTTGTGATCACAGTCAAGCCTTTTTGTACCTTCAATCCCAAATACAATCTTTTTGCAATGAAACATGTCCTGCTTCAAAATGTCCTCTAATTATTTACGCTTGTAAGTTTTCTCTTTTCTACTCTATACAAAATGCATCACTTCCTGTCTTTGACAATTGATCTGTAACAAATCCCAGGGCAGGGTCGGATATGGTAAAAGGGGTACAGGACTCATCATCTGTCATCTTTCTCCACTCTGCTTCCGCTCTTCTCTTCCATTCTCAGCGAGCGACATCGCCAAGCCCTGAGTTGTCAGCCCAGAGTTTGCTGGTTGCCAGAACCTTACCCAGGAGTCATCCTTGAGTTTCTTCCACACGGGTCTGCATTTACTCCATGATCAAGTTCTATCACTTCTACCTTGCTAGTGTCTCTCTATCCCTGCTGCCGTTACCTGAATTTAGGTCACCATCATTGGTTGCTGGACTGCCGTAACGCCCTCCTAGCTGGGTTCCCTATGCTCAGCTTCCTCCCTCCTATCCATTTCTCATGCTGTTGCCAAAGTGATTTTTCAAAATAAAATGGAAACTGGATGGCCAACAGACACGTGAAAAAATGCTCAATATCACTCGGCATCAGGGAAATACAGATCAAAACCATAATGAGATACCACCTCACACCAGTCAGGATGTCTAAAGTGAACAACTCCGGGAACAACAGATGTTGGTGAGGATGCAGAGAAAGGGGAGCCCTCTTACCCTGCTGGTGGGAACACAAGCTGGTGCAGCCACTCTGGAAAACAGTATGGAGGTTCCTCAAGAAGTTGAAAATAGAGCTACTCTACAACCAACAATTGCACTACTAGATATTTACCCAAAGGATACAAACGTAGTGATTCGAAGGAGTACCTGCACCCCAATGTTTATAGCAGCTGTGTCCACAATAGCCAAATGATGGAAAGAGCCCAGATATCCATTGACAGATGAATGGATAAAGAAGATTGGTGTACATATACAAGGGAATATTACTCAGCCATCAAAAAATGAACCCTTACCATTTGCAAGGACGTGGATGGAGCTAGAGGGTATTATGCTCAGCATAATAAGTCAATCAGAGAAAGACAATTATTATATGATTTCACTTATATGTGGAATTTAAGAAACAAAACAGATGAACATGGGGGAAGGGAGGGAAAAATAAAATAAGATAAAATCAGAGAGGGATACAAACCATAAAAAACTCTTAATCATAGGAAAGAAACTGAGGGCTGCTGGAGGGGAGGGGGGTGGGAGATGCAGTAACTGGGGGATGGGCGAGCAGGAAGGCGCTTGATGGAACGAGCCCTGGGTGTTATATGCCACTGATGAATCACTGGACTCTACCTCTGAAACTAATAATATGGTATATGTTAATTAATTGAATTTAAATAAAATAAAATTAAAAAATATGGAAATTTGATGATCTCCCTCTATGACCAATGGAGATCATTGCCCTGGGATCATTATCTGCTGGGAGGTCACTGTCTCAAGGGGCCACCAGTGATGAAGACCATGGAGGGCTGATGGGAGGAGGCAGGTACTTGCTGTCCAGGCAAAGCGAGGCCCGGCAGAGGGGACCTGCCGTCTCTTCCTGATTTTTAGCCCAGCCAGCCATGTAGGAAAGCATTGCGCCTGAGCACAGAAGTTGCTCTCAGATGCAGTTTGTGCATTGGCAGGGGCTTCTTGTGGAAGGCGAGCGCAAGAGAGAGCGTGTAGGAAGACAAAGACTCCATTGGACACAGTCACTTGGGCTGGTTTAACCCTGTGCACTCACCTGGGATGTCTTTTCCCCAATTAGCTGCACCATTGCAATTTCGTTTTCTGATGAGTGAGACCACTTGTGACACGACATGACAACCCCGCTCAGTGTGGCAGTCACCATACTTCTTGGCCTGCTCTATTTTCTTGCTCTGCATTCATTCACTGTTTGTCATTCTATATATTAACTTGTCATGTCCTCTGGGAAGACTCCCCTAATCCCGGAATGGTCTAGAAGCCCCTCCTGTGAGCTTGCAAAATTATCTTGTATTGTAATTTGTTGCTAATTTTCTGTCCCTTCCAAACATTCTGGAATGTATGTTCCTGAGGGCAGGAATTTTGCTTTGTTCACTTTTGGGTCTCTGGTAGTAGGTATCACTAGCTGAATTGAGAGAACGAAGGCAAGAGGTGGGTGAGTTTGGCCAAAAGCCATGTCAGCAAGTGCCAGAGACGTCATTAGAACAGGTGTTCTACTCATTGATTTGTTGATTAATTAATTGATTAATTCTTCTGCTTTTCCACAACTACTGACGAAGGGCTTCTGTGGTCTGCGTGGCACAGAAGAGTGAAGGATACAGAGAATTTTGTCCGCATAGCTCATGCTCACAGTCTGATGGAAGAGAGACAAGCACGAACAATTCCAAACACCTAGTTCTCATTGAAGTAGAGAATAGCTGAGCTAAACCCACCGGGGAGCAATCCAGAAAAGGCTTTTCAGATGTGACAACCACAAATGCAAAGTTCTCCTAGGGCCTCTTGGGCCGTATTAAGACATTGAAGCATTGTCTTAAAAGCAAAGGGAAGCCAAGGAGGGCTGGAGAGATGAGTCCAATTTCAGTAATTAAAGACAGGGGAAGGGAGGAAGAGGGTGCTTTCCCAGAAAAGGGTTTCCAGCAACCCCTAAAAGCTGGAGTGTGTTTGTGGTTCGCAAGCCTGTGAGTTAGTAAACTGGGAGCCAGCACCAGAGGCCTAGCTCGGGCCTCCCATCAGATACAGCTCTGTCCTTTCCCTAACTCTCCCATCATGGACGTTTATCTGGGATTCTGCTGAGATCACTGAATTTGCCAAGCATCTGTCAGCTTCATTTACGTTTTAGGGAGAGTAGAAAGGTGGTGAGACAGGGGAACAGCAGAGTATGGCGGAGGTGACGTCTTGCTCAGGATGCAGGACTCCTTGGAAAGGGCCCTTGGAGGAGTAAAGGCAGTGCTTCTGCCATGCAGTAGGTGGGGCCATTGTCTCTGTGTCCGGGCTTTCCGAAGTGGAGCAAGCATTTGACAGACTTGTTTCTTCTTTGCTTTGGGGAGCTCAGTCTCAAGAGCGAGGTCGGGTAAAGTATGCAAGAAAGGGAAGAGAAAGATGGCTAACAGGTCCTGAGATGCATTGATGTGCCAGGCATGTGCCAAGCCCATGGAGATCTGGAATATCCTGCTGTCTGCACGACGACTCGATGGCCCCCTCCTCCTTCTCCACACCAGCTCCCCTCTTCTCTTTCTGCCCCCCTCCCTTCCATCTTACTTTTCATGGTCACCATGGCAGCCACCACCCACTGAGGACTTCCTCTGACCCAGACACCCCACTAGTCCTGTCGTGCACGATTTTATTCAGTCTTTACTTCGAACTTTGCTAGGTCCCATCACTGTCCTCCTTTTGCAGGTAAGGGAATTGAACCTCAGAAAGATAAAGTTTCTCAGGATCACACAGGTAAGAAAAAGAAGGGCAAAACTTTGAGGCCAGTTCAGCCTTTCTCAAGAGTAAGGCTCCACCTTTTGTTACCTCATATTTGCTTTTTTTTTTTTTTAAGGATTTCATTTATTTATTTGAAAGAGAGACAGAGAGCAGGGGGAGAGGGAGGGGCAGAGGGAGAGCATACTCGCCGCTGAGCAGGAAGCCTGATGTGGGGCTCGATCTGGATCCCAGGACCCTGGGATCATGACCTGAGCCGAAGTCAGACACTTAGCCAACTGAGCCACCCAGGCACCCATCATATTTGCCCGAAATGCTGCCTTGTGCTCCACCCACCCACCTCTCCATGGTTACACAGAGAGACAGGACCAGAGCTGAGCTGAGAAGCCAGGGTCCCCACGGGTTCCATCTCTCAGCACCTTTTTGTTGCCTCCAGAGATGGGCAATTGGCCTTGTTACCACCCACTCCTTCTCTTTGGAATGTGTCCTAGCCTGTTTCCTTCCATCCTTTCCCCAGTGTGTCCCTCTTTTCAGCTTCTTCTGGGAACACTGGACTTTCTATCCTCTTGGGGAAACGAACAGCTTGGGCTCATCTGCTCTTAGGCATGACTCTGAGCTTCCTCTGTGTCCATGTGGGTATGTGTGCCTGCAGGCACCGTTCCCTTTGCCGGACGGTTCTTGGATTGTAGCTGATGTTCTGACACAAGACAACACAGACACACATAGACACACGGACACACACCCACACTCTAACGGCTGAAGACACACCACCATCCTTTTCTCTTTTCTGGTATTGATATATCTCTGAGTTGAGAGTGAGTTAAGGAATCACTAGATCTCTTCTACTTGCTGCAAACAGGATTGTTGCTAGGAACCGAAAGAAGTCAATGGCCTGTGTGGGCTCAGTGACAGTGGACATGGGACTCAAGTCAAGCTGACCTGAATCCTGTGAAAGCTGTAGGCCCTTGGATAAGTCAGTGAATTCTCCAAGCCTTTGTTTCCTCATCTGTACATTGGAGCTAAAGAGAATGACAGCTCCATCTCAGTGAGCTGCTGTGGTTGAACTCGCTGACCCCCACCCCCTCACCTCCAATCGATCTTTCAAATCAGCATAGTGGTCTCCCCTCTGCTCCCCACATCATCTTCCATGGCTCCTCATTGATGTCACGGCAAACTCTAAACCGCCCCCCCCCCCCGCATGGCATGTCTGACCTTCAGCCTCATTCATTCTGTAAGTATTTATTGAGACCATGGTCAGGGACTATGGTAAGTGCTGGGAACACTATGAGAAACATA
Organism: Ailuropoda melanoleuca; assembly: GCF_002007445.2. Classification (NCBI taxonomy): domain Eukaryota; kingdom Metazoa; phylum Chordata; class Mammalia; order Carnivora; family Ursidae; genus Ailuropoda; species Ailuropoda melanoleuca. The sequence continues at coordinate 94,382,929 of NC_048226.1, read as the reverse complement.
ATCCCTCTTCTGAAGGGACTCACCATTTCTGACCTTTTCCTATAATCCAGCCATGCTGAACTATTGAGGGTCTCAGAACTTACCATTATGTTGCAACCCCTGGACCTTTGAACATGCTATTCTCTTTGCCTGGGATTTCCCCACCCCTTCTCCTGTCCCAGAAAACTATACTTAACTTTCCCATCCCTATTCAGGTGGAAAACTTGTCTGTAAAGGCCGCTCTGAACTCTTAGGCAGCGTTACCCTTCTCCATTTACTGCTCCCTCAGCCCAACCCCCAGTAATAACCGTTATTGGCTTACACTATCTTCCTTTAGAGGATAGGGGTACAATTTATTCAATCATCAAACTAGCATCTGGGGGAATGCTTCACTCTTCTGCTTTGCCATCAACCATGGAGTATTTACCACATGCCAAGTCAAATTTATGTGCTTTATCTCATCCAATCTTCATAGCAACTATGTGAGATAAGTCCAGTAAGTGTGCCCATTTTACAGATATAGACATTGAGCCCAAGAATAGTTAGGAACTTGTCCGAGGTTACCTACCTAGTAAGTGTCAGAGCCAGGATTTGAAGCCATGCAGCCTGACTCAAGCCTGTGCTCTTGTCACCAGGCACACCCCCCATTGTCATGACTTGACAGTGTCTTCTTATAGTTGGAGAGGCAAATTAGGCCAGAACCTTGAAAGAGTCGAAACCACTATTTCAAAAGAATATATTGCTCTTTCATGCTCACATTGGTTTTTGGAAGGGGATGACGAACTGTTCTACGGATTCAATAAGGCAGTGGCATTATTGACGAGTTCTCTGGTAGAACATTATATTTTGAAAAATCTCATTTTGAAGTTTTTCATTGCATTTTAACATACTGCTTATTTTTGATGATAAATAGCAGGAGATTCTGAAGCAGTGGGATTGGGAAATAGACCAGATGCACAAGAACAAGTAGCACCCAACATTGCACCTTGAGAGAACCCATAGAGTCCTGGTCCAAGGTTCCCATTTTACAGATGAGGAAAAGGAGCTCCTGGGGTGGGGTGGGGGTGGGGGTGCCTGGAACACAGATATACATGGTTCGTTAGCAAATGAACTGGGATGAGAAGCCTCATTCCTGGTCATGTCAGCCAAACATCTGGAACCTCCAAAAGCTCCAAGGGTGAGAAGGGAGAAACAGAAGCCTCTAATTCCCCGAACATCGCCGAGCGGGTGAAGCATGCACCCCACTGCCATTCCCTGACGGATCAGCACCATTTACTTCCACACTCTTCACAGGGAGGCCCCGGAGCTGGTGAGATAACATCCGGGAGTGGGTTCTTCTGTCTCTGAGTTACTGGCCAATTCCTATTCCCACAAAGTCTCAACTATCGCCTTAATAAGTAATGCTTCTGAATAAAATACACGATTGGCTACTTTTCAAATACAAGTAGATGCAGTTGTGATTATTCACATAGTTTAAGTTGTCTACTTTTAGGATAGCTCTTTTTAATGTATTTTTTTGGTCACTGATATTAAAAAGACAAGTACGTTCATTGAAGGATCAGCAAAATGCTTTGATTTTAAAATGGAGTTGTCCTATTTGAAAGATTAGAAACCATAGGCATAGAGGACAATGTGTGGAAAACTATGAACTTAGGGAAACACAAAGTGCCACATTGCTGTTACGCCCAGGCTGGGTGAGAAGCACATTGCAGTGGACTGAGGAGGGGACCAAACGTTTCCAAGGGCTCTGCTGAAGTTGAGTTTAAGTGTAATGGTTAAAAGCACTGGTTTTGGGGTCAGATGGTCTTGGTTTTAAGTTCTTTCTTTTTTTACTTATTATCTATGTGCTCTTGGACATGCTAAATAGCCTCTCTGAGTCTGTTACATCAGTAAAATGAGCTTATAATGCGTATTTCCTTGGGTTGTTGTAAGAATTAAATGAAATAATGGGTCTAATACAATGCCTGGATCATATATGGTGAGTATCACTCCACCTCTGCCCTCACCACCACCACTGCTATTACTATGACAACCACTATCACCATCACCACCAGCACTGCCATCATCACCGCTGCCACCACCAGCACCAGCACCACCACCATCACCTCCACCACCACCACCGTCATCATCATCACCACCACTGCCATCACCACCAACACCACCATGATAACTACCACCACCATCACTGTCACCATCACCGTCACCATCACCGTCACCGTCACCGTCACCATCACCGTCACCATCACCACCACCATCCCCAGCACCAGCACTATGATAACTACCATCCCCATCACCACCATCACCACCACCATCATCACTACCTTAGAGGCTACAGAATGCAGCCTTGTTAATTTCCCTGAAAGCACTCTCAGCCCTTCCTTATAATATACTCCTCACTTCCTTTCTAAAATCACTATGTCCTCTGTGAACTGGCAGAGCTGTTTGGAGATATGCTGACCCCAAAGTCTCTTTTCTTCCCTTTCCATACTTGTTACTGTTTGGCTACCTCATTGCTCAACTTCTACCTTTTCCTGCCTCTGTCTTCCCATCATGGGGCTTGGGGTTGGGCCCCATCCACAATCCTAGGTTGCTTGAGTTCATGAGTTGAACCCAACAGGGTCATAAAGTACATCAGCAGCCTCAGTCCAACAATCTGTTGAAGTAAGTCTTTCTGCTCATGAATGTGGTGTGCATATGGTAGGGGTGAACTTTGTCTTGTTGTCTTCCCTAACTCCAGGCTACGGTGCCATCTGCAGGCCCTGGCATCTGCTCCCTTTTCAAGGCCTGGCATTCCAGTTCCTGGTGAAGACTGAAAAGCTTCTAGAAACTCAGTCTGTTTGTCTAGGTCCTGATGTTCTACACAGGACAGACTCCTATTCCAGAGGTCTGGACTTTTCCTTCCTTGAGGTATAAATTACCACCTGCAAGTCTCTGTAAATGTACAAAATAACCCCGATCCTTTTGCTAGTGCCTCTCTGTATTAGGATTTTTTGTTGTGTACGGTAAAAACTAGATTCAAATACACAGAAATAAAATGATATAGAGTGTAGTCTCATGCAACTGAAAAAAGTCTAGGGAAGCTGGTTTTGAGCTTGGCTGGATCTAAGTGCTCATCTGTTGTCGTTGGGAGATGTCTCTATTTCATGGCTCTTCTTTCTCCTATGTTGACTTTTTTCTCTGGCAGCCTCACTCTGGTGCTGGTCCCAGTTGGACCAAGCTTCTTCCCTGTCTTCTCAGTGACTCGAGGTGAGATAAGATGAGATGAGAGAGAGAGAGAGAGGGATCCTCCAACAATTCCCACAAAAGTTCTGTGATTGACATGTATTGTACATGTCCCTCCTTGCATCGATTCTGTGACCAAGGAGATGGAGTATGGGATGATCGATCAGCCGGAGGCATAGGACTATCTACAGCAGGGGACAGGGGTCAGCCCTGGGCAAGCCACATGGCCAGAGATGGGGAGACGTTGTTCCCTACAAGAAATTCTAGGAGCTCGTATCTGAAGAATGGGAGGCTGATGTTGAGGGAACACAAGGAGTGGGTATCTATTGTACGCTCTGCTTTGACTGGCCCCGATCAGCTCAACTTCTCCATAACCTGAACTTGTTGGGAAAGAGTATGGCTTTGGAGCTAGAAAACCTTTGGATCTTTGCTCCCTCAGTTCCTGGCTGAGTGATCTTAAGCAAGTCACTCAACATCCATGAGCTTGTACTCCTTTCCTTAAAATGGGATCATAACGCCTTCCACTCAGCATTTGTCTTGTGTTTTTTTTTTTCCTGTATAACACACAATAACTGGTACATGGTAGGTATTCAGGTGATTGTTCCTCCTTCCTTTTTATATTGATACAGCCAGACCCACACTTGAGTTCGTTACCTCATAAATACTTTTCATCAGACACTTTCGCTACCCCAGAGAATCTACCTTCCATGTATTTTGTCTCTGCTTCCTCTTTATTATGATCAATGGGTATCAGAAGATTCATCCATCCATCCATCCATCATCATAACTACTAGTAGTAATGATAACAGGAGTAATAATTCTGCCCTTTTCTTCTGCCTGGTCTGTTTCTTCCCAAGCCTCTTACACTTTCTCTTCACTGGAGGAAACACAGTTGATTTGATTGGGCAGAGGTGATGCCATAATGACCTGTGGTTATTTTGGTTGAAGTCACTCTTTGGAAAGGCCTCTCAGCTCCACTTCTTACCCGGGATCTAGGCCTAGCTGCGGGTCCCTACTGCTCTGTTCCATTCATGGGGTTTCTGTGTATCGGTTAACCCAGAACCCAGTTATACAGACCAGGTCATATTTCCACCCACTTTATCACCTCAGGGTGTAGGGTTCTTTTTTTTTTTTAAGATTTTATTTATTCATTTGAGAGAGAGAGCGCATCAGCCAGTGGGGAGGGAGAAGTGGACTCCCCGCTTAGCAGGAAGCCAGACATAGGGAATGATCCCAGGACCCTGAGATCATGACCTGAGCCAAAGTTGGACACTTAACCGACTGAGCCACACAGGTGCCCCTCAGAGTGTGTGTTCTGAGATTTACTTTCAGTAGGAAAAGTGGTGGGAGTGGCGAGGTGGTCACAAAGTGAGGGGAGGTAGAGAATCTGTCTTCCACGAGCCTAATTCATGTGTATTTACCAGAGCCCTGAACTGGAATTCCAGGTACCAGTATGGTTCTTGGTGAAACAGCACTGTACTTACTTTCCCATTTGCTGTGTGTGTCTGTGTGTCCCTGGGAACTCTGTGGAGAGGGAGAAATGATAGAAACGGTAGTATATAATCACCCCCTAATACCCTGACCTTAATGCCATCAACCATCACCTAGAACGCCTAAGAGCGGCTATTGATTGAGCACCTTCTGTATGCTAGGTATGTACTCAGTGCTTTACATCTCTTCCACTTGCCCATCTACCAATGCGTCCATCCAGCATTTATCCCACTGTTCAACATTAATTGGATGTCTCTTCTGTATCAGGCTGGGGTCTAGACAGACGTGGCCCTAAAGAAGCCCACAGTCCAGCGTTTTCAGGCTTTCTCATCCCTTGCCCCACTTAACTGTCATTTTCCTCTGTGCTAAGTAACTAATATTGTTGCTAGTGGTGTAAAGATTCAGCAGAACTTCCCTCTGACACTGAGCCTGTCAGGGGAGCAAAGAGATCAAGAATGTGCTGAGCCTTCATCAGGACAGGATTTAAACAAAACTGGAAGGTGATTCTTCCTTGCTCAACTTTTAGACAGGAGAGGAGAGAGCTGGACGGGGACTTTGTTTCTTATTGCTTCTGAAACAAATTACTACAAGTGTCGTGGCTTAAAAATAACATAACTTCGCTATGTTTCAGTTTGGGAGGTCAGAAGGAGAGATAAACCTCATGGAGCTGACCTCAAAGCACTGTTGGCAGGGCTGTGTTTCCTGGGGAGGCTTCAGGGGACAATCGGTTTCCTTTCCCAGTTGCTTCTGCCCGCATTCCTTGGCTTCTGACCCCTGATCCAGCTCTGCAGTCAGTGATCGCACTCCTCTGCCCTCTGCTTGGATTGCCCCATCTCCTCTGACTCTGCTGCCTCCTTTCCCCCTATTTCAAGGGCCCTTGTGATTACTGAACCCCTCGCCCCCAGATAATCGGGATAATCTTCCGATCTTGAGATCCTTAATTTGCTCACACTGCAAAGTTTCTTTGGCCCTGTCGATGAACACAGTCCTAGGTTCCCAGGATTGAGGGTTAAGACATGGACATCTCTGACAGCTGTTTCTCTGCTAACACAGACATGGCTACAATCTCTGCTTCTTTGGGAAAGTTGCTCAGTCTGTTTTCCCACGTGAAAAATGAGCCTCATAGTAACACCACCAGCACAGAATTGTGAAGATTAAATGTGAAACTACTCACGAAGAATACAGCGCACTGGGGTGGCATGTAGTAAGTGCTCATTAAATTATAGATATTATTCCTCGTGAAGTGATTCTCTTTTCAGTTCTCCTGGGGAGTGGCCAGCGGAGAGGGGGCGGGGCAAAGAGAGATGAAAAAGAGTTCTGCAGTCTATTCCTTCCTCTTCTTCTGGTGAAAGTCGGCTACGGCCCTTCTCTCAACCGAAGGACTTGGACCAATTTTCCAAGAAAGAAAAATAATTGTTGGGGCACCTGGGTGGCTCAGTCGTTAAGCGTCTGCCTTCAGCTCAGGGTGTGATCCCGGAGTTCTGGGATCGAGTCCCACATCAGGCTCTTCTGCTGTGAGCCTGCTTCTTCCTCTCCCACTCTCCCTGCCTGTGTTCCCTCTCTCACTGGCTGTCTCTATCTCTGTCAAATAAATAAAATAAATCTTAAAAAAAAATAATTGTTTGCCACAAACAGAAATAGAAATTTAGGTTGATGGAAAGTGTGCACGTGTCTGTGTGTATTTGGAGGAAGAAGAGTGTCAGGAAGGCGTAGGGAGGGCTATAAAATGTCTCTGCCTAAAGACATAATGGTTATGACATCCAGAATTTGAGTGCTGCCCTCCCCCTTTTTTTCCCACATAGGAAATAGCTAAATCTGTCACAGCAATTTGTTTTTTCATTTACAGGGACCACAGACATCACTTCCAAATATTGTTCAGAATAAAACTTAATTGAAAACATACTCACACTGGAAAATTGCTTGACAGGCTGGGGTCACATTCATGAGGGGATGCTTGCTTATCCCTCGGCTGGGATGGGGTCTGTACTGGCACGCTAGTCACATCACTCACGGTCCCTGCCGGGAAGAAGACCCCCTCAATCTGGCTGCACTGTGCGCGCTTAAAGGTCATCTGTCAGGGAAGCAGAGAGCAATCCCTTACAGAGGGGGTACCAGAATAGATCCCTTTTGATTTCCCTGCCTGATGCCTGCTTTCTGGGAGCTCAGATTGCTTGTCAGACAGTGTGGCTTCATTGCTTCTGAAGAGGGCTCTTCTCGTATCGGTTGTGTAAGAACTTCCTGAGTGCAGTCAGTAGTTTTGGGCTCTCAGAGCCTGGATTCTCCACCTCCCCCCATCTCCTTGAAGCTGCGCTGGGTGCTGCGGACATCCAGAACTCGAGGGTGTTAACCCTGGCGAGGCTCTTGCTCTTTGTTGTCACGTGGATGTACTGGTGCCATTCTCTGAGGTGCTTGATAGAGACAGAAAGCAGGGTAGCGCAGTCCTTAAGCGTCTGCCATCAGCTCAGGGCGTGATCCCGGCGTTTCGGGATCAAGTCCCGCATCGGGCTCCTCCGCTATGAGCCTGCTTCTTCCTCTACCACTCCCCTGCTATGTTCCCTCTCTCGCTGGCTCTCTCTCTGTCACATAAATAAATAAAATCTTAAAAAAAAAAAAAGAAAAGAAAGCAACATAGGTCCTACTGATCTTCCTAGTTCTTAGGATGGGTAGTAAGGAGGGCGCGTATTGCATGGTGCACTGAGTGTTATACGCAAGTAATGAATCATCGAACTTTACATCAGAAACCAGGGATGTACTGTATGGTGACTAACAGAATATAGCAAAAATATAATGAAAAGAAAAAAAAAAAGAAAGCAACATAGGTCCAAAACCTCGAAGTCTGTTGTGGGCCGAAATACATCCTCCTAAAATTCATATGTTGAAGTTCTAATCCCTAGCATCTCAGGACGTAACTGTATTTGAGAGAGGGTCTCTAAAGAGACGATTAAATTAAAATGAGGTCATTGGGCTTGGAGTGTCCAGAGTAAGGGGCGTCTGCTTGAATGCTAATGAAGTGATTCTTGGTGGGCCCCTAGATAGCCTCAGATGGGGGCTGGTTACCCCAATAACCAGACCAACGCAGGGTTCAAGGGTTGAAATTTTCAATGTCATTGCTCAGACCTTCAGAGAGGGGAGAGGGGCTGAAGATTGTGATAATCCCCAATGGCCAACGACTTAATCAATCGTGCCTATGTAATGGCGCCTCCATAAAAGCTCTAAACAAAGGGGTATAGAGGACTTCCGGGTTGGTGAATGCATTCCTGTGCTGGGAGGGTGGCATCGTCCAAACTCCACGGGGACAGAAGCTTCTGTGCTCTGGTTCATTCCAGACCATGCTCTTTCTAATAAACCATTTATAATAAACCCTTTATAATAAACCATAATAAAAAGCTTTAAAAAATGAGGTCATTAGGGTGACCTAATGCAATCTAACTGGCATCCTAGTAAGAGGAAATTCAGATGTCGATGTATAGAGGAAAGACTACATAAAGACACAGAGAGGAGACGGTCGTCTGTAAGTCGAGGGGAGATCACAGAAGAGACCACACCAACCCTGCCCACACCTTGATTGTAAACTTACAGCCTTTAGAATTGTGAGAAAATAACTTTCTGTTGTTTAAGCCACCTAGTCTGGGCTACTCTGTTATGGCAGCCTGAGCAGGCTAATACATAGACCCAGGGTTTAGTTTTGGCCCCTTTGTATAACATGAAGCAGAGAACTAGATTTCTCTGGGTTCCAGTTTCCCAATCAAAAAAAATGTGGTTAAGAATAATCCCTGTTCTAGCAGATTCACAAGGTTATTGACGAGGCTTAAATAGGATCAAGATTGTGATAGGGATTTTTTTTTTTAAAGATTGTATTTATTTATTTGAGAGAGAGAGCGCGTGCAAGAGCCAGGGGGAAGGGCAGAGGCAGAGGGAAGAGCAGACTCCCTGCTCAGTGGGGAGCCCGATGCGGGTCTCAATCCCAGGACCCCAGGATCATGACCTGATCCGAAGACAGACGCTTAACCTACTAAGCCACCCAGGCACCCCAAGATTGGAAAAGGTTTTCTTATACACTTCTCAACCAGGCTGAGTGGACCAGCAGTGAATGGCTTTCTGATTTCTTGGCTGATCACCTAAACCAGAATGGTGAGTAGATTTCATTTCTTGTGCCATACTTGAGTAAGTGGCCATGACATCTTGGAGTGGTGAGATTGGTTATAAGAATATGTGAAAATTCACTGGGAAAAGTGTCTTGATGGACTTGAAAAGGACATATCATGAATTTAGAAGGAGAGGATAGTCATTTTTCAGCTGAAGCTGGAGGTCATATTCTCTATGACATCTTCCATTATGAAATCATTTGACACTTTTCCTTTTAAAAAATTTCTTTAGAAATGCTTAGCACAGGGCACCTGGGTGGCACAGCGGTTAAGCGTCTGCCTTTGGCTCAGGGAGTGATCCCGGCGTTATGGGATCGAGCCCCACATCGGGCTCCTCTGCCTATGAGCCTGCTTCTTCCTCTCCCACTCCCCCTGCTTGTGTTCCCTCTCTCGCTGGCTGTCTCTATCTCTATCGAATAAATAAATAAAATTAAAAAAAAAAAGAAATGCTTAGCACTCATCTTTCATTTTTTTCATCTTATTATTTATGTTAGTTTCCTATGGCTGTTGTGGTTTAAAGAAACATAAATGCATTATTTATAGTTCTGGAAGCCAGAAGTGCAAAATCAGCTTCCCTGGGCTAAAGTCAAGATACTGGCATGCCTGGTTCCTTCTGGAGGCTCCGGGAAAGAATCCAGTTCCTGGCCTTTCCTAGCTTCCAGAGGCACTCCTTGGCTCATGATCCCTTCCTTGAATCACTCCAGCCCCTTGCTTTTATTGTCACATTTCTTACTTCCTCCTTTGGCCTTCTGGTTTCCTGGGCCCTCCCGATTATGGGATTACATCAAGTGCTTACCCAGATATTCAGAATGATTTTCTCCTCTCATGATCTTTAGTTTAATCAAATCTGCAAGTCCCCTTTGCCAGGTTAAGTAACATTGACAGGTTGTGGGGATTAGAATGTGGATATCTTCTGGAAGCCAGTATTACTAAACCCCTGCACAATACTGAAGAGACAACACAGAATCATGTAGAAAATGGGCTTTTCCCCCAATTTCTCTAGTTGTTAGCTTTGTGATCTTAGGAAAAATCACTTAATCTCTCTCAGCCTATTTCCTCAAATGTAAAATGAATATGACATTACCCACCTCACAGGATGGCTTTGAATTCAACATTTTTTTTTTTTTAAGATTTTATTTATTTATTCGACAGAGATAGAGACAGCCAGCGAGAGAGGGAACACAAGCAGGGGGAGTGGGAGAGGAAGAAGCAGGCTCATAGCAGAGGAGCCTGACGTGGGGCTCTCCCAGAACGCCGGGATCACGCCCTGAGCCGAAGGCAGACGCTTAACCGCTGTGCCACCCAGGCGCCCCTGAATTCAACATTTTGTCTTCTCCAGCCTACTGCGTAGATCAGGGGCTGGTAGAGTTGGCTCATGACTCTTTCTAGTAACTGAGAGCTTGAGGCTTCTGGCTCCAAGTCCAGTTATGAGGACCAATCTTGCCTTAAATCATGGGGCATTTAACCAGCCTGATGTCTCTTACATCTGCTACGCATGCTCGAAATTCTCTACTGCTTGGATGATTGTGGCACGGGCTTCACCACACTCGAGCCTTCTGCCTTGCTCCTTAGGTTGCCCTTTGGTTTTGCTACTTTCCTACTCTCTGGTGAGCGGCCTTACACCTCAGTCTTTTCCTGGCACTACTGCTGGCCAAACCCTTGCCAGCCTTACTCCCAGACAGGAGGACTTTCCCCTAAAATCTAAGTCTGGAGGTAAGAGAGGTTCTTCACTTATAGAGCTCGCTGATACCAGCTACCTGCTTGGGAAACTCAAGTCTCAGCATCTCCTTTGGCTTTTCTGTAGGGACAACATTTATCCATCCATCCATCCATCCATCCATCCACCTATCCACGCATCTGCCCATCCATTGATCTACCACTGTTTACTGAACCCCTGTCTTAACCCTGGCCAACAAATGTGAATAAAATAAAGTCCTTCCCCTCGAAGAATTCAAACTGTAGTGGGGGAGACAAATAAGTAAATAAAGAGTTACACAATACAGGGTGAGACATTATTCAGTTAACACATGAAAGAAGTCCAGTGGGACCTCAGGGGAGGTGCTTAGTTTTGAGGCGAGAGGTTAGAGAGATCTTCACAGATGTGGTGAAAGTAGAGCTGGATGTCAAGGCTGAGTACGTGTGTTGTAAGTGGACACCAGACACTGCTCTGCCAACAGCCTGTCCAGCCTGCAGTCTGTTCCTTCCAATTCCAGACTGGTTCCCTATAACTCTTGACTTTCTCAAAGAGTAGCTTCTATGGACTGAATTGTATAACCACCCCCCGCCCCCCCAATTCACAGGTTGAAGCTGTCATACCCAATGTGACTATATTTGGAGACAGGGTCTTTGGGGGCCATTAAAGTTCAATGAGGTCATAAGGGTGAGACTCTAATCTGATAGGCCTGGTGTCTTTATAGGAAGAGGAAGGGGCTCGAGAGCTCTCCCCACCTTGTGAGGACACATGGAGAAGGTGGCCACCTTCAGGAACCAAATCAGCCAGCACCTTGAGCTTGAACTTTCAGTCTCCAGAACTGTGAGAAATAGATTACTCTTGTATAAACCACCCAACTCACAGTATTTGGTGATGACAGCCTGAGCTGACGAATATAGCAGCTAAAGGAAATTTGCCTATTTGGTTACCTACTTACATTGTAGGTGATGAACACATACTTACCGAAGGAACACAGGCTAAGTGCTTTGAATATGTCATCTCATTTAATCTTCATTATGATGCCAGAAACGAGGGATTATCATTCCCATTTTACAGATGGCCAAACTGAGCCTCAAACTGAGTCAGTGACTTGCCTGAGTCATCTAGTGAAGCTGGAGTTTGAATTCAGCTCTGCCTGGTGCGAAGTTCTGTATCTTCTAAAAGTACTAAAACCCCATTCCTGGTCCCTTGATTCCATTCCGCAAGGGCGGACCCATCCTAGGGGCTATAAGGATATGGAGGCAGGGACAAGCTCCATCAACCGCAGGCTCTCTTCCTCTGCCCCCCACAGTCAACGCCAAAACAGTTTAACAGGGCTCCCTCCTTCCGTAGTGTGCATTTCGGAGCATGCCCCATAAGTCTCAAGAATTGAAATACACACTGAAGCAAATAACTCATGGTACCTGCGTGTTCTGTTTAATAACTGAACTGGCCCACGTGATGGATGGCTGCGATGTTATGCCACAGGAAGAATAAATAACAGACACAGTCATCTTTACGGACATCGTAAATGAAACCCATTGCTTCCTGTCTCTGCCTTCAGGCTGTTGTTAGAGGAGTCTTTAGAGGAGAGCTGTGTCCAATTTCATCATGCCACACACAGCTTGAGCACCTGCTGTATCCTGGGATAGGCTTTGGGGATTCAGGGAAGAAGAAGGTACAGTCTGCACCCAGAAGGGAGCTTCTGCTTGAAAAAATGCATACACCTCTGTATGGAGCTCAGCAAGTGTTGTGTGCCGTAGTGTCGAAGCCTCAGGGTGCCGATCAGAAAAGAGAACCAAAAGATCCATTTCTTAAAGCAGCATGTGGACACACGCCCAGTGCGTGTGTGGCACACAGCCAGGTCATCTACGTGTCCTCTAAAGGTGTAAGAGTCAGAGGCAGGGCTGGTGAGCGAGATGGGGGGGAGTTTGCCTTGCAGCACCCCGGATGAGAGCTCAGCTCTGAAGGCACACTAAATAGACATTGACCGCCCCTTGCAACTTGACTCCCGTCTGCCAAGCTAGATGGTCTTGTGCTGAGACCAATCTGGGTGTAGAACGATAATCCAATACTTCCAATCAGGAAGGTTGATGATCCCCTAGGTTAAATTCTGCCTTGATTGATTTTTACAGCTAAAAGTCACTTCTGGATGGGCATGAAGGAGGGCACGTGATGTGATGAGCGCTGGGTGTTAAACGCAACTAAGGAATCATAGAACATTATATCAAATCCAATGATGTACTATATGTTGGCTAATTGAAATTAAAAAATAAAGTGAAATAAAAGTCACTTCTGACTATGTGGGCTATAGGAAGTGACCTAAACCATTCGGTTTAAGATCATTGTCCTGTGGTTTTGAAATATTAGGTTAGGAAACAGCATAGAGGCGTGATTAACAACATGACTTAGGAGTCAGTGTTTAAATTCCAGGTCTGCTCTTCATTAGCTGTGTGACCTTGAGGTTCCGTCCCCACCACTCTGAGCCTTCTTTTCATGGTCTGTAAACAATCAACAAACCCAAAAGTACTGTAATATGCACTAAACTGGGTGGATAATTAAAACATTGACATTATCTATGTATTCTCTATGACATTATCTATGCCATTATCTATGTAACTTAGCACATGTATCCAGCCCTTAATCAAAGATAGCGAGTATTAGTAAGAAAAAAAGACGTGAACATGAACCAGAGGTGGTAAGAGAGGGAAGAGAGGAGAAAGGGTAGGGGAGGAAGATGGAAAGCTCTGGATGGACGTGGCAGAGGTCACTATAAGCACTGTCTTGCCATATTTGAAGAGTTGGTCTATGAAGAAGGTGAGACATCTTGCTTAGGACCAGCCTGTACCCGCGGAGGGAAGCAAGCGTTGTCTAATATGACCATTATTCTATGAGCTGCCATCGATGGCTCGACAAAGATGGACTGCAGACATCCAGAAAAGGGTCTCTGGAGAATGCAGAGAATCCTATCAAGTGTGCAGTTTCTTGCACATAATGCATCTTTATAAATATTTATAGAAACTTCGGTTCTGTGAATAATATCAGCAACCACTTCCAAAAACCTGAACTGTGTGCCGAGCTGGGGGCTGAGCTCTTTACTTCGAATACGCGTATTATCCCCACAGCAACTCGAGGAGGGAGGAAGGTGCTGTCAGTTTCTCTGCAGAGGGAGATGAAACTCAGGTCCAGAGATGCTTTTTTTCCCCCCATGGAACAACACTTAACATAGCAGCTATTCTCTTAGCAGCTTTTAAGCATACAATACAGCATTGTTAGCTATAGGCACTATGCGTACCTTAGATCTCCAGAACCTATTTATCTCGCAGAACAGAACGGAAGCTCTGTAGCTTTCAACCATCACTTCCCCATCCTCCCTCTCCTCCGGCCCCCCCTTCCCCGCGGGCACCAACCTGCTCTCTGCCTTTGTGAGTTTGATTAATTTAGATTCCACATCCACACCACAAGTTGGGTATTAAATTATGAAGGAATGCTTCCGAAACCCCACGACCTCCATTATAATATTACCTGCATGCTCCGTGATTTATGTGTTGACATTACCTATCAGTTTCTCCCTTTAGACTGTGGCCTCCTCCAACGCATGCACGTAATCTATTTATCTTGTTATCTTTTGTGCACAACAGCTCCGGGCAGAAAAGGGGCTCGATCAGTATATTTTGGAAGAATGGATATGTGAATTAGGATTCAAGAGAAGCAAGAACACAAACAGATGATGGGAAAGAGAAGGGAAACATTTTGTCAAATGCCTAGTGTGTACTGGGCTCTGAGGCATTTTACTTACACAGCCTCCTGCAGAGGCCAAAACGCGAAAAGCATGAATGTCAGACATACCTGCACCTAACAAATGTCCATCCAACGTCATGCACTTGAATGAGACTTGGGAGGTGGAGCAGAGCTTACTGGAACATTTATGATGGTGTCCTTTCTTTGCCCTCATCTTTCATTGCTCTTCCCTCTGAGGCTTCTTTACTGCCATCATCCGGATTTCCCCCCACCCCCCATTCTCCTATGTGCCTAGATCTCCCTTGATTCTTTGCTGGGAATTTTGCTGTACTTATTATTTTCTTTGTAGCGAATTCCTACCACTTCTTTACAACTCAGCTCACATGCCACTTCCTCCCGGCAGCCTTCTGTGACTCTCACAGCCTGGATTAGATGCCTTGCTGTGGTAAGAATTCTAAAGATATTCTGAAGATTTCCATTCTCTGGTTAGTCAATCAAACACTAATCTAGGTGTTGCTGTGAAAAGATACTACAGATATAATTAAAATCCTATATTAGTTGATTTTAAAAAGGGGAGATTTTCTGGGTCAGCCTAATCTGATCATGTATGTCCTTAAAAGCAGTGAAATTTCTTTGGCTGGTGGCGGAAGAGGAAAGCGAGAGGAGATGTTAGAGAGATTCAAAGACTCCAAGTGTCATTTCTGGTTGAAGATGTAAAGAGCCACATGAGAAAGGATGAGAGTGACTTCCAGGGATGGAGAGCATCCCACATCCACCCCCACCAGAAAAGCCAGCAAGGAAAAGAGAAGCCTCAGTCCTACAACCACACAGAATAGAATTTTGCTGCCAACCTCAATGAGCTTGGAAGCAGAGTCTTCCTCTGGGCCTCTGGATAAGAGCCTTGCCTGGTTGACTCCTTGATTTTGTCCTTGTAGACCCTGAACAAAGAACCTAGCCAATCCACTGGGCTTCTGACCTACAGAACTCTGAGATTATTCCTGGGTGTTGCTTTTAAACACAAAATGTATGGTAATTCAATACACAGGGATAGAAATCAGATACCTTTGTTATGTGTTCCCTTGACATGCTGATATTTTCTATACCACAGTGGCATTGTAATGGCTTATAAAATTATGTCCCCAACTAGACGGTGAGTTCCCTTAGGGAAGTGGTTCTGCTGAGCTTGCTTGTAGGTCTAGCTCCCAATGCCAAGCACAGTGCCTGAAGCACGAAAGGCACTAAAGTCATCTCTGTTACATGAGTAAATGGATTTCCCCAGAGAGGAACTGAAATGAAGTCCTATCAGGTCTCCCTCTGGGCCTCCAGTAGAATGCTGTTAGGCTGCCATTTTGAGGGAGACTGGTTCAGCCTATCAACCCAAGAGATGTGGCTGTTATAACAACGTGGTATCTGAATAATTGAGGGAAGGCCGTGCTCACCACTCACTGAAGGATATGTTCAAGGATCAACCCCGACCTTGGTAGTGTCCATCAAGCTGTACACCAAATTCATGCTAGTCCTTTAAGGACCTCTTCCTAAACATGTCAGTAATATCTAATTTTTATCTTAACCCGTGTCTTTGTTAGGACTCTTGGTTGCAGGTGGGCTTGGGTAAAATGAAAGCTTATAGCTGCCTATATCTGGAATGTCTAGAGTTCAGAAATGTGAGTTCAGGAATGGTTAGATCCAGGGGCTCAAATCATGGATTTGTCTATCCCATCATATCCTTGTTCAGCTTTCCTCCCTGTGTTGCCTTCATCCTCCAGATAGTTCTCTTGACATGGCAGGAAAGATTAGCCACTGACAATTGGTTCTAGGACTGTAGGATCATTACAGCTCATCATTTCCAAAGAAAAGTGGAATACATTATTTTTTTTATTATTATTATTTTTTGCAATGGTACTAAATCAAGTCATAGGAAAGTCTCTATCCCAGTTTGGCTCATGAAACCCGTTTCTGTTCCAGGGTCTGGCCAGCCTGGGTCACCTAGCCATGTAGGTAGGGTGATCACCGAAGAAATTAGCAGATGAAGATAGAAGTGATGCCATATGGGCCATAAACAATGGTGACCACCTCATTCCACAGTCTACTTTCTTGACCACCCTGGTCACCATTCCTTCTCTTGTTTCCATCAAGTCATCCTTTGAGTCAATGCTTACTCCTGCACTCCTTGCATGTGACTCTAGTCACTCTGACTCTACCCTTCTCTCTGTTCAGCACAGCGCCCTCATGGAAATCCTTGTCTTGTCTTCTAATAGCGTGACTCTCTTGACAGTCCCTCCAAGGCCATCTGTCCTTGTTCACTGTGCAGCCCCAGGTAAACACAGATTTCCTTAACAACCAGGATTGCAGATGTCACCAATTAATTAAGAAGATTCAGGTAGAGGATGTAATGTCTACAAGAGTAAATGGTACTAATTTACTTGGAGAAACCAACAATGATAAACTGTGCTCTTTCCATACTCCCAGGGATGCTCACTGGCAATCCAAAGCTAATTTTCTGATGTCAGTTTGTTGTTTTTTTTTTTTCCTGGAGAAAAACAAATGAGTTGAAAAGGAGGTTGAAGAGAGTATGTTCTCACCTAGGAGCTGACCAAGGAGTGGGATGTGCATGGAGGAGAGTAGGGGAAAGGAGTGGAATTTATGGAGGGTCTTCAGAGAGCTGAAGGAATATTACCTAGCTGGAGGAAGAAGCAGGCATGCTCTGTCGTATTCAGGAAGGCAAATTGCACTTAGACCAGGAAGCTATCTGAGCTCTCTAATGGGTATATACGATGGCTCGTGAGGTAGCAAACTATTTTCTGAGGTTCTCAGAGGGGCTGGATGTCCGCCTGCCAAAGATGCTATAGAGGGGAACCTTACAATATGTGAACAATTTTGAATTTCAAAATTCTTTGAAACTAGGGAAGTCGAAATTTGATGTACAACTGGTCCCCTTCCAAGGGGGTGCAGTCAGAACCCATGACATCCTTAGAGGGAGCTTAGGAGATCACAGAACAAGTAACCCATTGTCATGTCCTCATGGGACATGACTAAGAGTTACAATTTCCATGGCTACCAGGAACAATGTAAATTCTTCACTTTATGGCATGAGTTCAAAAGCTTTCAAAGCTTCCTACTAATCCAGAATTTCTACCGTTAAAAAGCCATTCCATTTAAGACTTGGGCCCATTATGCTGCTGGGCACCCACAAACAGTGGGCCCTGGGAAGGTAACTCTACGTGACTTGACTTCAACTTCCTATCTACGCCTTAGGAAGATGGATGAATGTCCTCTAATGTCTGCTTCAGCTCCGAGAGTTCATACAGTTTCCACGATTCCATGCATACACAGAGGGCACCTCTATAAATTGAACTTGGCACGGGCACGGCCTGGGGTCACAGGCCTGAGTGGGTAACAAGGTGGAGGAATCTTACACAGGTGGGGACAGGGAGTGCTGAAGCAGTGGGTTCAAGGCTGTCACTGCTGGTGCAAGAGCTGCAAATGGGAGAAGAGACAAGTAAATAATAAATTCTATTCGAGGACATCCATGCTTTTTTACAGACTTGTCTGCTTAGTAATTAAGTATCTAGTCCATTGTGGGCCTGCAAGGAATATGCATTGAACTGAACATAGTTGAATCTACAATTGCTTCAGCCAAACCAAAAGACTCATGATTTCCAGAGCAGGGTACACATTCTGTGCTTTCTATGATTTCTTTCCTTCCCTGGGATTCTGATTTGGGTTCTCGGCATATTCTTGGCAACCAAAAGTCTTTTCATTTTATTTTTTTGATTTAAAATCAATTAATTAATATATAGTGCATTATTAGGTTTCAGAGGTAGAGTTTAGCGTTCATCAGTTGCATATAACACCCAGTGCTCATTCCATCAAATGCCCTCCTTCATGCCCATCCCCCAGGTACCCCATCCCCCC
>NC_048226.1:94322028-94364711 GCF_002007445.2 Ailuropoda melanoleuca | reverse complement strand
TCATTTTATTTTTCCCTCCCTTTC
The DNA here is from genome assembly GCF_002007445.2 of Ailuropoda melanoleuca. NCBI lineage: Eukaryota > Metazoa > Chordata > Mammalia > Carnivora > Ursidae > Ailuropoda > Ailuropoda melanoleuca. The sequence goes on along the minus strand of NC_048226.1, from coordinate 94,364,687 downwards.
CCCATGTTCCTCTGTTTTGTTTTTTAAATTACATATATGATTGAAATCATATGATAATTGTCTTTCTTCAACGGACTTATTTTCCTTAGGATAATACCCTCTAGTTCCATCCATGTCATTGCAAATGGTAAGATCTCATTCTTTTTGATGGCTGAGTAATATTCCATTATACATACGCACCACATCTTCTTTATCCATTCATCTGTCGACGGACATCTGGGATCTTTCCATAGTTTGGCTCTTGTGGACATTGCTGCTATAAACATTGGGGTGCAGGTGTCCCTTCGAACAACCCTGTTTGCATCCTTTGGATAAATACCTAGTAGTGCAATTTCCGGGTCATAGCATAGCTCTATTTTTAACTTTTTGAGGAACCGCCATACTGTTTTCTAGAGTGGCTGCACCAGCTTGCATTCCCACCAGCAGGGTAAGAGGGCTCCCCTTTCTCCGCATCCTCACCAACATCTGTTATTTCCTGAGTTGTTAATTTTAGCCACTCTGACCAGTGTGAGGTGATATCTCATTGTGGTTTTGATCTGTATTTCCCTGATGCCGAGTGATATTGAGCATTTTTCATGTGTCTGTTGGCCATCTATATGCCTTCTTTGGAGAAATGTCTGTTCATTTCTTCTGCCCATTGCTTGACTGGCTTATTTGTTTTTTGGGTGACAACCAAAAGTCTTTAAAGCCAATCCAAGTCAAGGAGGGTATTAGGAGGATGTGATAGGCAAGTTCATGGATGTCAAAGGCAGGAAACAATGTGCCAACAGACCACATGAACTTGGGAACTAGAAAGTCAGACACAGATTTCTGCCCGTCTCCAGGGTCCCATGGCTCCACATTTCTGTTTATCTCCATGGGATGACTGCATTCTCTTGCTCCTGTCATTGCTCCCTTTTCTCTGCTGAGTCAAATACTATAGGCAGAAATTTAGCATAATGGGTACAAGGTGGGATGCTCAGTCCCCCATTCCCGCCTGTGGGCCCTGCCATGCCGCCCCCTTCTCCAGGCTCTTGTATCATAAGCTGTAAATGGAAGACCACACCAATGATCGAGTGTCATAAAGAAAATCAATGCCGTGAGTTCAGCATTTGGTCGGTAGCTGGACACTGGTTTCTTAAGCAGGAAGGTCTCTCTTCTAGGGAAGGCACAAAGAAGGCAGAAGTCAGGAAGGGCAAGAAGTGGGTTCCTCAAACTACCTGGTGCGGTGCTATTGGATTCAAACAATTTCCAAATGGAGGAGACCTTTGAGATCCCTTGAGTAAATCTTGAACATTCCTTTCTTCCTCTACGTGAGCGCTTTACTCTTTGTCACATAAATGAGAAAAGAGCAGTGCTTGCACCTTGGGGAAAACACGTAGGAGTTTTGTTTCTAAACACCTCTCCCTGCAGGTGTGAGAGCTAGTCACATTTTTATTACTTCTGGGTTTAATCCCATCGCTGGTGCTGACACATGAGTCACTCTGCTGGTCTTGGGAATGCCACAGTGCAGTGGATGGATGAAGGGAAAGAGGCCAATCCTTCCTTGTTTTCACTTTCCTGAGGAAGCGAGAACATTGCCAGCAAACGGGCAGCTGGGATGCTGGTGGATGTTTCCATTCAGGCAGGAAGCCAGGTTGAGCCACCTGGACCTTCTGAATCTTCTCATAGGAGCTCCCACAATCCCTTCCAAGATGGCTGCCCATGAGCCTGCTCGCCCGGCCTCTATTGGCATGAGCCAAAGTTTGCTGCACACATCTATGGACCAGGCACTTCTTTGCAGAACAATGACCAGGGCTCGCTTGCTGTCTGCCCCATGAGGACAGCGCTAGAAAGCGTCTCTGTCTTCAAGCCAGGAAGAGGGCTTTCACCAGGAACCCAATGTGCTGGCCCCTTGATTTTGGCCTTCTGACCTCTAGAACCACGAGAAATAAATGTCTACTGCCTGAGTCACCTACTCTATGGTATTTGTTATAGTAGCTTGAGCGGACTAATGCCAGCAGGACTCAAACCTAATTCAGGGAAGCCACAGGGTCTGTTTCCTCTGCTTACTGCCTTCCGCCAACAAGTAAAATAAGAAATATTAGCAAAGCACAGTTTTCAAAGTCACTCGGATATTCAGCCTGGGCCTGCACAGAGCTTTCTGGAGTCGGTTGAGAATAAGTCCAGGGAAAGTTATTTGCATTCAGTGGGGAGAAAGCAATAGACATGTAACCACTCACCGCAATGTTTTTGGGCATTAAGTCAATTTCTACGGGAAATGAAAACTGGATGAACTGGCATCTCTGAGTGTATCTGACATTCACTTACTTTTCTGTGGCTCTCAATACAATTGCACCAGTAAAACTTGTTTGTCAGTGTGGGACCTGCTACTGCCAGGTCAATGAAACCCCCTTGGCCTTGAGGGTGGGAGGTGAGAGAGAGAAAGGCCAGAAGGTACCTTTCTAGCGCAAGTGGTTTCTTCCCGGCTCCCAGCATGCCACAGCTGGAAGGGAGCTGAGATCCAGCTAAGTCCAATCCCCACATCTGATAAGGGAGGAAACTGAGGCCCAGGGAAGGGGGGTCTCCAATTCAAGGGAAACTCTCTGTGGTGGCAGGGTTGGGAAGAGAACCTTTGTCTGCCCATCTCGGAAACAGAGACAGCTCTAGGTATTTTGAGCATGAAGTGGCTCAACAGAGGGAATTCATGGCATATGAAGATATTGAAAGGACCAGAGGAGCAAAGGCTGGGCAATGCCACTGACACCCCCTTTTACTACTAGCTGTCAAATCATCAGCACGGCAGGAAATGGCCACGATGATGACCGTTGTTGTGGCACGGAATCAAGTGGTTTGTAGGAGACCGTGTGGAGATTTTTGTCAAGTCTCTCATCTGTGGAAGTCCGTGCATGCACTTGGACAACGTAGAGAAGTGACAGTCTGGCTTCTGCCTCTCCTGTACCCGCCCAGCCTCTACTGGCATAATCTAAAGAATAACCCAGTGGCAGAGAATTCTGGGAAAGGCAAAGCCCAGGCTGCCAGCCCTTGTGAACAAGAGGGAGCTTAGGAGGGGGAGAAATGGCATTGAATTGATAACAGACATTCTGGTATGACAGGTCTACTGAATTCTCTCCATACTCCCTCCCGTCTTCTTTCCTCTTTCCTTCCTTTTCAGGAGATTTGTTGCGGTGCTCAGGGGACCGTTTTGTGCTCGCGCTGAGACCTGGCTTGGTTAGAATGGGGGAGGTTTGACTTACACAAGAGCATGCATTTCAGGTGGAAGGGCCTTTCCAAATATTTGCGAACATGATATTTATTTATTTATTTATTTTGTTTTGTTTTTAAAGATTTTATTTGTTTATTCGACAGAGATAGAGACAGACAGAGAGAGATGGAACACAAGCAGGGGCAATGGGAGAGGAAGAAGCAGGCTCATAGCAGAGGAGCCTGATGTGGGGCTCGATCCCATAACGCCGGGATCACGCCCTGAGCCGAAGGCAGATGCTTAACCGCTGTGCCACCCAGGCGCCCCCAAATTATATTTATTTTAAAGGACATATGGGCATGTTTGGAAATGATTAGAAAAAGTCAAATGCTGTGATAGAGAAATGGGCAAGGTTCAGTAATGGGTCAAGGCCCAGACTGATCTGGATCCTGCTTCTGGCTCTGTTGTTATCCACATTTTACATCTGACTTCACTGAAGCCAGAGTGCAACAGAAGCTTTCCAGAAAGACTTCCCCAAGTAAGAAAGTTAGATGGGGTGTGGCTTTGTTTGTGAGTTTCCAATGAGGTCCCCAAGTTCTGGGATACATAAGTGAACATTTGGAATTGCAAACACCTGCATTTCACTGGGAAATTATTGACATACATACAAGGGAGTGTTCACAGGTATTTATGCCATGTGTTTCATTCCTATGGGGGCCTCAGGGAGCTCTGATAGTGCATTGGGCTGGACTGACTAGAAAATCGATCTGAGCAACGAGTACCGGGAGGGACCAAGGCTTTTTAAATCTAGCTCCTGCAACATTTTCTCCCCTTTGTCCGCTTTGCAGCATAATGTTTTGCAAAAAAGACAAAGATAAAGATTCACACTTAAAAGTAGAAGAATCACCAGATGTCATGGATATTTTTAAACCAATTACCGAGGCAGTCCTGCAGAGGCAAGCACATGAAATATAGATGTGGCTTCCTGCAGCAAATCGGATTTATTTCTGAGATCATTCCTGCATCACAGCTTGAGATGCATTCCAATGTATCCTGAACAAGCTGATGAGCAATTGGCATTCCTGGTTGTTAGCAACCCTGCGGACATCTTACAAGGCGTATTATCGCCATCAGCTTTCCTAACAATCAATGCAGAGCACTGTTTTCTCACCAAGGGCTGGAAGCAGGAAGCACTGAAGCTCAGACCCTTTCACGTGCCTGGTGAAGCAAGTAAATATCTCCTTCTGTTAGTCTTGCCCTCTTCCGGTTTGAACCCAGGGCCGGTCTTCATGCAAATGAACACACTGGGGCTCTGATGCCCATGAGCCCAGGTCACAGCTTTGGGAGACAGAGCTCTCTGGTTTTATAGTCTCTAGCCTCCTTCCCTCCCCGTAGAGCACAATGTATTAATACCTCACTGCCTTGTGGCGGGACCAAATGTTCTGTGTGATAGAGATGTCCCCATTAATAAGGACAGGTGTTCAGTTTAACTCATGAACACATCATCACTAAGCTCCTAATTCACGTGAGGCACTAGAGACATGATTGCAAACAAGACAAAGTCACTGCCCTCCTGGAATTTGGGGGGAGAAATACCTTTGAAAGAGGAATTACAAGCGTGGTGAGTATTAATGAAGCAATATTGGCTGCCTTTCCTCCCTCCCCTCGTCTAATCCAGTGGTTCTCAGTGTGTGTTCCCAGATCAGTACCAGCAGGCTCATTTGGGAACTTGCTAGACATGCACATTCCCAGGCCCCACCCATGGCCTGCTGACTCCGAAAGTCTGGGGATGGGGTCCAGCCATCGGTGTTTTAGCAAGCCCTCCTGGTCGTTCCGATGCGTGTTCAAGTTGAGGACTGCTGTTGTACTACAACGAAGTCTAAACCCACGATAGTTGAATACGGATCAAAGAAATACATTATTAGAGAGCCAAGAAAATGCCAGGGAAGCCTCACAGTAAACCATGTTGGAGAATATGGTTCTTCGGACCAGAGTAGGCTCTCTGCCTTCCCCCTATCCAGACTTTGGAGCCTGCCTGGAGGGAAAGACGGATCTTCTAACGCAGGAGACTCCCAGCTGACTGCCTGCAGCGTTGCCGAACCACCTTGTAAGCTAAGAGAATTTCAGGCTTTCACTGTCCACCCAAAGGAAGACCTGAGCCGGCGGCTTCCCCCAGGAGAGTGGAGGTAGGACAGCACCCTTCCTACAACCCAGAGTCAGGCAGTGAAAGAATGCCAGAGGCAGGCTGAACCCCGTATTTATTAAATGACAACTTTTAGCACATCGGTCCTACCCTTCGGTGAAACATGAATGGGGCTCTGATTGGCATCAATTAAATTAGCTGCTCCTGGGGGTGCAGGGGAAGGCGTGATGCGAGTGGGACAATGAGGCTTGGTCTTTCCTCTCCTTTCCTGGAGGAGTGGGCTGGAAGTCTCACCTGCCATGGGAACGAGGGACGGGGCTGAGGATTGTGGCTCCTCCTAAAATGGGGGAAAGAGAAGATGCTACAAATAGAAGGGGGTGGTGGCAAGGTGTTTGAGGTTGGAGTGAGGTCAGAAACATTCTGGAGCCTCAGGGGAGATGCTCCATTTTGGTTAAATTGACTATATTATTTCCCATCAATTGCATGCTTTCAGTTTCTCCTTTCGTCCTTCTGACTTTTCTCTGTTTTTTAATGTTAGTCTCCGATGCCCTCTTTCTCTTGTAACTTCTTTCTCCTAAATCATTGTCCTTATGCCAGGTGACTGTTACTGAGTGAGGTTTACATAACTTTGAAACCTCGGAGGATTCCATCAGAATGGTTACAGGAGCATGGGGCTATGGGTATGTCTCTGTTTTGGAGGAGGGCATGATTATGGGGAAGATTGCTGGTCACGTGCTGGTCCGCATTGCCCTGAAATTAATCAGTGGCTTGCTGAGGAGATTGGCTAAAACGTCCAGGATGTGGCCTTGAATCTCATCAAGGGACTGTCACCGAAAGGGATGAGAAAGCGGCATGGGGAAAACGCCTCTAACTCGTGAGGCCAGAGAAGCAGACTTACCACCTCCAGGATTTTGAAAGCAAAGTCTGCACGTATGAAAAGTCACAGAAAAGCAGCAGCCACCCAGGAAGCTTCCAGATTGAAGAGTGATGTTCTCAGAACTGGAGGAAAGGTCTTTGTACCTTGTGTATGGAGAATGCTATTCCCACTGCTGCTTCAACGGCCACCCATGCACCAGAGTCTCCTGTATCTACAGCATGAACCCGTCTCAGGAGCACACGAGCTGCTTACTCAGATGTGTCTTACTCCGAACTGGGCGTATCGCCTTCATACGCAATCACCTCTCCTGTGTTTCATCACAAGCAGATACAGCACAATGCGATCAGTGCTCGAAAGGCAAATAAAACAGACATGTGCCATAAGTTCATTCATGCATCCCATAGCCCCAACTTCTCTGTGCAATTATTAACCTTCTTTCAGGTGGTGCAAAATATAGCACTCCTCTTTCCCCACTTGACTTCCTAGCCAGTTGAAAAATGAGGCAATGTAAAGAAACCCAGTATCTCTTCATTCATGATAAAGTTTAGTTGGGGAGTTGGTGCTAAGTTGAAAAGCCAAAATGAGCTCTCTAGTTCCTCCCGCCTAGGCCTTGGAAGAGCCTATCTGAGGGCAAAGTGGAATATTCAAAGGAGACATTTACCCAAAAATCTCTGCTTCTCACTGGTCCAAAGGAGATGGAAGGAGAGACCATGGTGTTCTCTGGTGTTCATGGTGTTTGCTCATGGTTGTAAGGCTACCTCCAGCTTTGTTAGACTTTGGACCAACCGAGTTGTCCTTCAACCCTGTCCTCACTCCACCACTGTGGGGAGGAACAGAGGCAGAAGACCAAGCCTGTTTAGGCAGAATCTTCCATACAGAAGGATGGTGAAGAGAAGAGAAGTTCCTTCACAGCAGCAACCTTAATGCCCTCCTTCTCTTGCATCTGCTCTCTTCTCAAAACAGAATGGTGTGTCACAAAGATGAGATTTCAAATTAAAAGAAAAAAAGTAGTATAGAGCGTGGAGTAGGGAATTAGTTCATTTGATCTGAGGGCTTGGCGAAAGGTTGCACAGAAGAGGTGTTGGGGGGCGCCTGGGTGGCACAGCGGTTAAGTGTCTGCCTTCGGCTCAGGGCGTGATCCTGCCGTTATGGGATCGAGCCCCACATCAGGCTCTTCTGCTGGGAGCCTGCTTCTTCCTCTCCCACTCCCCCTGCTTGTGTTCCCTCTCTCGCTGGCTGTCTCTATCTCTGTCGAATAAATAAAATAAAATCTTAAAAAAAAAAAAAAAAGAAGAGGTGTTGGGTGAGGTGGGCCTTGGAAGAGGACCTGGTGTTTGCCAGGAAGGGAATGAAAGCATTCTTGGGCGCCTGGGTGTCTCAGTCAGTTAAGCGTCTGCCCTCGGCTCAGGTCATGATCTCAGGGTCCTGGGATCAAGCCCCACGTAGGGCTCCCTGCTCAACAGGGAGCCTGCTTCTCCCTCTCCCTCTGCCCCTCCCCACTGCTCGTGCTTTCTCTCTCTTTTAAATAAATAAATAAAATCAAAAGAAAGAAAGAAAGAGAGAGAGAGAAAGAAAGAAAGAAAGAAAGAAAGAAAGAAAGAAAGAAAGAAAGAAGAAAGAAAGAAAAAGCCTTCTAGGCAGAGGGCGGTAGGCATGCAAGTGTTGGGGAAAGGGAAAAATGTCCAGTGTGTCTTGAATGTGGAATGTATAGGGAATTTGCAGGAGGAGCCTTGTCTTATTAGATAAAATGCAAGAGAGAGGTGTGTCTGGGAGTAAGGGTGACCAAGGACAAGGGCATCTCCCAGGCATCATCTAGGCAGGGCCAAGAACTGGGGTTTGGAGAGAGTCTGCCAGCTGCTGTGGGGAGTTGTGTCTCTGGCTATCATGCTGCATTCAGGCTAGCTCCCATGTCTGGGCTCTGGGCTCTTCCACCTCTGGTTCTTTCACGAAGCATCACAGCAATACACAGAGAAGTTGGGAGAGAGACGTTCCTTGAAACCCTCCACCAGCATTTAAATTTCCTAAAGAGATGGGCAAAACGCCAGAGCAGAAACGGAAATCTTTTAAACCTGTGAAACACTATGAAGTTTCATCTTTTAAGGTCAAAGGAGTGAATGGCTTTATTTTTTTCCAGAAATTCTTCACAAAAGCCACTTTGCGAAGTCTGGAGTGCTGGACGGATCACACTGAAGGCGCTTATATTTTTGCTTTGGAAGAGAAAGTGCTGCTGTCACTTCTCTTTGTTTGAAGGAATGGGATTTTTCTGGTGTTGTGAGCACAGTGCTGGGTCATTTTCCCCCAGGAAAAAGCTGTTTTTTTTTTTTTTAAATCCCCAGAAGCTGTAGGAGATAGAGATGTCCACAAAAGAATCAGCAAGATATGAGAAGTAGGATGTGAATGTCATTGTACCTTATTGCAGATGTGTCAAGGCTGGGTTGGAATAAAGTAATAAATAATAATAGAAGGAATAGCCAAGATGTGCCGGGTGTAGTACAAGGCAATTTTTTAATCCTAAGAAATCGGGTATTATTATTCCCATCAGACAGATGAGAAAACTGAGTCCTGGGACTGTGTCACTGATAAGGCCAAGATCTGTGCTCTTTCCAAGGTGCCATACTTGTTCTCTAGAACAACTGGACCAGAAATTAGGTCCAGTCTTAATTTTTGTTTTTTCTCTTCCTAAACCCCATTTCTGCATTTCCTCTGTCACTCTGAGTCAGTGGCTAGATCTTTTCTCATCCTTGGCATACCTGGGGCAAAATATTCAAGCTATGACTTAAAAAAAAAAATGAGACATTTGTCCAACATCCAGAGGATTGGTGTCCCACGGTGGGTTCTAACTCACACAGTTTAGGGAGTAACACACACATTTCCAGAACTTTCCTTAGAGTTTGCTATTTATTCTATGAGCTCTATGAGAAGCCTCACTTCATCATAGAAAAAACTTTTCTTTAATGTTTATATTTACATTTTCAAATTAATATATGGTCCTGAAGGGTAATGTTTAAAGTGAAAAACAGAGAAGATAAAAATGAAAATACCTCAAATTTCAACCACCGTAGTAACATCTAGCATTTTTCTTTCCAAGTTTTTGAGTTAAACCTTTTTTGAACCATTTTTGAGGCATTCAAATTCTGTCTCCTTCCTCTAGACACTGGGTCCTGAAGCAAGTTGCACAACGTCTCCAAGCCTTGATTTCCTGCTTCTGCCATGGTTGGCACAGATCAAATGCGATACTGTATGGGAAGTGCCTGGCCCAGTGCCCAACACAAAAGTGGTCTCTACCAAATAGTAGCCATCAGCACTGCCAGCCACGTTCAGCCATCTGCACCCAGCTGACGGCAAACACAATCAGTCGAATGGAATTGAAAGTGAGTGGCTCATACATGGAACTGACAGAGGTTATGAAACCAGTTTGGACAAGTTTTGATGTTCGTAAGACTCATTGCGTTTGCCGGAATCACACACTAGTGCCACAGGGTTCACTCTTCCCAGAGACCCACTGACCTTCCTTCTGGGGGTTTTGATGTTTAAAAACAATCAGTTGAGTGCAATGTGAGCTCAAGGCGCTAGGCTCTAGTCTCTTTGGTTTATTGCTTGTTTTCCCGCTACCTAGAAAAGTAGCTGGTGTGTAGTCATTTCTCAGTATTTAGTGTGGAATAAATGAATGAGTAAGTAAGTACTCAACAATTTTCTAAAGAGATACGCACCATGCCAACATGGTACTTTTCATGCACTCACTCACTCATAAACATTTATTCAATGTGTACCATGTTCTTGGCACTAAAACATCACTGCCAAGGGGACAGATATGAATTGGACATGGATCTGGCTGTGGGGAAGCTTCTAGCCTGAGAAGGGAGATAAATCCCAAGGGAGAAATGATATGTGACAAGAGAGGGAGTTAGACAATATTATAGGAATTTTCAGGAGGGAGTTTCACGAATTTTCACCTTTAACTGTGGGAACCTGAGTGGCAATGAATTTTGAACAGACCCTTGAAAGATACCTATATACTTGTTTACTCAGTTTAGGAAAATAACCAGCCATTCAGCGGATAAATGAGTTAGATTTAAAAAAAAATACAAGTAAATAGTCAATTGAATTGACCAGCTGTCTCACTTCGCCGATGAGTTGATTTAGTCAAAACGATCGGTCCTGTATGGGCACCAGTGCTCCCAGACGTACTTCCCTGGAAAATGAGGAATTTGCCAGGCCCTGTATCTTGTCTCCACTCTCCACACTGAGAGTTCTTATTTCAACAATTCATTAGAACTGTGCGCCTGTGCCAAGATCTCCTTGCTGCTTTCTCCCCTCTCCTTCATCAGCACAGAGTGATTATGCAATCCTATTTCTCTCTGCCCAGGGCTCATTCTAAAAATGTCCTTTTGCAAATGCCGCGGCTGATTGGTCCCGGGAGCGGGCGGGAGCAGGCGGGAGACTGCAGCAGCCAGCAGAGCGCAGCTCCTGAGTCTCCTCTGGCAAACTGCTTTGTCAGGGATGGGCCACGGGTCACTCCCCGTGCCCATGGCTCGGAGGGACAGGAGTCAAAGGCAGAGGAGACGGGGGGCAGCAAAGGGAAGGTGAAGTATTGGCTGAGTAGGAGGGCAATAAATCAGGGGCCCTTAGAGCGCCCAAGAAGCTCTTCCACCGAGAGGTCTGATATGTTCATGCCACAGATGAAGAAAGTGAGGTCCCCGAACCCTGGCCTGGCCAGTTCAAGAGCACGCCCCTGGTGGTGGGAACCCTGAAGTTGGGAGCAAGCTTCCTTTTCCTCATGCCCCTGTGTCCGGTCTCCTGGGCAGAGGGGTGCAAGAGGAGCAGGTGCCTGAGGGAGGCCAGGACCACTCTGTTTGGGGGTGGCGCCTCTCAGCCGGGTTGCCTCCAGACGGGTGTAATGGGCTCACTGTGTTCTGAGCCCAGAAGCAAACGCAGCAGGGGAGGTGGGAGGGCTCTGGATTTTGCCTTTCAGAAATGAGCTCATGGAAAAGAAGGGGTGTGTGTAAAGGGGTAGGGAGCCAGAATGAAACAGCTGCTCAATGGTGCAAAGAGAAATGTGAGGGAGCCTCCTCTCACGAGTGACAGTCACCACGGCGAAGTCCCCCATGCTCACACTCCACGTTTTCCAAATTGAGGGTTGATATGCACCAAACTGAACCAAACAGAACAGTCCCCCAAATTCCAGTCTTCCCCCAAATTTCTAAACCCATTAATTCTCCCAACTGCCCCAAACCACATTCAAATTCCAACTTCCAACCTCCCAGAGACCCACAAGTCACACACAAAACAGCATTGATGAATTTTCTTCTGTGTGGCGATGGCCAACCCTCATCTCTTTGTTCTGAGTGTGAGGACCGTTCAGGCCGGGGGGCTTGCTCTCCCCTCTCCACTGCCCTTTGCAGCCTTCTGGGAAAGATTAGGATGGGTTGCTCCTTCCACCTCCTGCAGGCTGTGGGAGTGCAGAGGGGCCTCTCAGATCCTCTCTCAGCTTACTCCTGCCCCTCAATGGCCCAGCGGGGAGATTAATTCTGGGGACACACTTCCTTGCTTGGGTGCCCACTTGGGGAGTGGACACAAGTGTCTGGAAGGAAACAGAAGTCTTTCTGAGAGCTTTTCGCATTTTTTCCCCTTCTGTGTTCTATTGTAAACCTCTTTCTCACCCTTGGTGCTAACTGCAGATGTGGGAGGGGGTGGTGCTAACTCTAGATGGGAAAGGAAGTGGTGTTGACTCAGTTGGGGGAGGGGGTGGTGCTGACTCAGATGGGGGAGGGGGTGGTTCTAATTCCAGATGGAGGAGGGTGATAGGATTCTCTTTCCAAGATTCCATCAGCATTTAGTTCTAGTACAGCTTCTCTCATACTTTTCTTCTTTTCCAGTCCTATTTTTTTTTTTTTTATCAAGTGGTGGCGGGCAAGGAAAAATCCTTTCAGCTTGTATTCCTCAGAATGATAGCAGCTGTCACTGATGGGGGCTTACTACGCACTAGGCACCGTTCCAAGGGTTTTTTATATTTCATCTGATGCTCACAACTCTTGGAGGGAAGGACTCTTGTTCTTAAGCACCGGCTGTCTGAGAAAGCTGAGGTGCAGAGAGGTTAAGTGACTGGCCCACGTGCGGGGACAGCAGCAGGGCCAGCAGTATTTGAAGCCAGCCAGTGTCACTCCAAAATGCATACTCCTAATGAGCTCTCTGTCTCTCTGGTTTAGTCCCGCCTCGTGGCTACTTAAAACGTAAAAGCCAAGGGGCGCCTGGGTGACTGGGCATGGAGTCTACTGACACACACACATACACACACACACACACACACACACACACACACCATAAAAGCCAAGAAGGTGACCTCCCGGGTTCTTCCTATGACAATTTCCCCGGTACTTGGTTTGAAGGGTGGAGGTCATGGACCATGAGGTACGTGTTGGAGACCATACTATGAAAGAATATCAATTACTCTTCGCAGATTATCTAGTGACTGGATCCATCACACATATTTTGAGAAAAATTAATTTGAAAAGCATAAGATAAGACCATTACTTTAATGGAGAGACAGGCCCCTATCAGGTCACATTGAGTCATGAATTTTTTTTTTTTTTTAATGTCTGGCGACTTCTTTGCTTCTGATGCCACAACTGGGTTGAGGCAGGGCGCTGACGCGGGACTGGGAAGAGCCAGGAAGACCAGGCCTGGGGCCCATGTGCTTCCCCCTCCAGCCTTTTACACCTGTCCGATGAGGCCAAGCAATCATGGCCATTTTTTCTGGTGAATCCAGCCTCAGACTTTTTTTTCAATCTTCAGCTACTGAAGCAACTGTTGCTGCAGAGAAGAGCTGGCATTTAAGACAAAATCCATTCACTCTGGCTAACTTAAAAATAATCAGACGGATAGAGGCATAGAACAACCCAAAGCTAGGTCATCTGAATGATAAAATTTGGCATGCTGTTTGAGTCTCTGAGCACCCCCCCCCGCCCCCGCCCATGCTTGCCCTACACCTAGTTTTTGTAGCGAGTACTACAAGTAAATAATTTAGGAGCACAGCTCAGACTTCTAGGCTCCCTGAAATCCAGTTCCAAGAAAGCCCAAGAAATACTGAGAAAAGAGCATTCCTTCTATCTGCTTAGGCTTGACCTTGGCCACCTCCCCGCTTCATTGTGCCCTGCCCCCACCCCAACCTAGGGGAGACTTTACCTCCTCCCAAGTGTGTGCTGATACCACTGGGGTACAGAAGGAAGATCATGATCCCGGTGACAGAGAGAAAGCAGGAACAGGTGGGCATTAAAACAAAGCAGTCCTGTAGCGAAGCTATCATATAATCCTAACTCACACTTTACTATGTTCTGGGTGCTGTTCTAAGCATGTCACATGCAACTCATTTGGATACTCACAATAATCCCATGGAGATGGTTGAATTATTACAGAAGGGAGATTGAGGCAAAGATAAATTATATGACTTATCACAGGTTATACAGAAAGTTAGTGCGAATCTTAGCCTATAGCCTGGGAAGACTGGCTCCTGAGTCGTACTGCTCTTGAATTCCTGCTTATTGCCCTTCGATTAGTTATGTTGGAAAGCCCCAACCATGATGATAGCTCATGTTATCATAAAGTTGTCTTAGGAATGGAAGAGCTGTTCTTTTATACCTGACCACACATCCGGGCTTATGCGTGGGTTTTGGAGGTATTAGGGTAGAGGGAAGGAAGGACCTGCTGCATGTCAGAGACCATGTTATGTGTCTTTACATATGGTCTCTCCTGTTTCTTCCTCCTAGCCCTGTTATTTTCTCCTCTCACATGTGATTCCTCGGAGGTAATCACAGCTCTACCAAGGTCACACAGCTGGGCAGTGGTGGAGTTAGGATTCAAAGCCTGCTCAGCCTGACTTTGGACTCCAAAGTTTCTTCACTCTACTCTAGGAAGTTAAAGAAGAATATTCTTCTCCAAAGGAGAGAAAGGAAGTTGATTTGGCAATATGGAACTCTGGTATTTTGCCATTTGAAGGACCCTTCTGATATTCAATCCTGAAGATCTAATATCACGTTCTAGATTCAATGAAACTTGGAGAGAGATAGTGGGAGAGTGGGGGTGAGAACATGTAAGATTTTGGCTAGCTTTTGTAGAAGCCAATCATTGCTATGATCCAGGACTATTCTCTCTGGTCTATGGCCTAACCCAAGGTCAGGGTGTTGCTAGAAGGCAATTAAATGTTCCAGTTGGAAATAAGTTACAGTTCAGGAAAAAGAAAGAAATAATAAAGTGTAGAAGTCCCAATTCAAGATGATCCTTCATTTCGATCTGCTTTCGGTGATTGAGAATGAGATCAGTGTTTTCTGCTTATTTTATTGGAAAGTGAATAATGGCTTCTTAGAGGCTCTGAAGTTCCAGCATTGTCAGGGCTACAATCTAACGGTTTATTAAGAGGGAACAGAAGTGCTGCTTGGGGAGAAAGTCCATGCCCCTGAGCCTGTCTCAACTTACCTTGGCTTTAACAATTTCCTTCCTTCAGGGCAGGCTCTGGTTTCTGATTGGAGAGATCTCAAAATCTTCCCCCTAACTGCCAGGTCAAATGGGAAACTGCCTGACATCTAGCCTCTCATTATCAGCATAACAATGCCAAAATTGGATTCCCCAGTCCTCTGACTTCCCTTGACTTTATTGATCCAAGTTCCTCAAAGCTTCTAGTCCACAAATAGTGGTATTCATGAGAACAAAACCATAGAGGTCACAGGAGGTCCCTTTATTTTTCTTCCATCCATCCATCCATCCATCCATCCATCACAAACCCCTAGTGAGTACCTACCCTGTGCAAGCTGGAGGAACACAAAGCTCTCCATGCAAAGGCCTGAGGTTGTAACGAGCTCCGCCTGTTTGAAGAACAGAAGGAGACATTGTGGTTGGAAGGAGGGGGAGAAAGAGGGATATGGGAGAGTGAGGAAGGGGCCACCGTAGTAAGGATCATGGACTTTAATCGAACTACGATAGAACGCCATGGCAGAATTCTAAGCAGAAGGACCCTCTGTGCTGATTTTGTTTGAAGAAGGCCACTTGAGCTTCTTCTAAGAATGGAGGACAGTGGCAAGCATATCAACAAAAACCAGGTAGGTGGGCATTGCCATAGTGTGGGCAAGATGATGGCTTGACTTGAAGGAGGGGGCAGCAATGGAATTTGAAATAAATGCTTGTATTAGGGATATACTTTGTAGGTAGAGCTAATAGAGCTTGCTGATGGGCAAGGGGAAGATTTGCAAAGAAAGAAAGACCTTTGGCTTGAGTCACTGAGTAGCTGCCGGTGCCATTGGCTGAGAATGGGCAAGCTAGAGTTTGGGCAAGATTAAAGAATCTAAGGTCCTTCCAGCTTTAACTGTCCTTGACTCTTAAGAGAAGCCACAAGCAGGTGCAGTGTTGGTCCCAGCTTAGCCTTGACAGTATTTTAAGTTGTTCTTAGGTGAGCAGCTGCACCAGTGACAGGAACAAAGCTGAGTGTGCACAAGGACCTGCTGAGGGCTGAGAGGTGAGGACTCTGGCATCTGGGCCAAGCTTCACAAGCAGACTCGCTGAGCCAGCACAGGCAGAAACAGGGATGCTCCTTAGGGCCACATCCCTCATTGTGTCCTTTGCCACCCATGGGGCACGCAGGGATTAACTGGGAAATGTAAAGAAGCACCTTGAACGCCCCGGAAAATTCTGGGGTAGAGAGACCATCGCCGCCATTTCAATCACTGTTGTTTATGCAGTGGTGTTAAGGGTCACTGTGTACGTTCACATCTTTCATACCATTTGCTTCTCACTGTCTCCCAGAAGTAGGTTCACTTATTCCCATTTTGTAGATGGAGAAACTCTTTTAAAAAAAACTTTTCTTAATTTATTTTTTATTTTTATAGGTAAACTCTACCCACAGCGTGGGGCTCAAACTCCTGACCCTGAGATCAAGAGTTGCACACTCCATTTCCTGAACCAGCCAGGCACCCCTAATGGAGAAGCTGTTAATGAAATGATATAACATTCCTAAGAACTGTCTGAGGCTTATGAAGAAGTAGAAAGATGAAGGGAATCAGGGTAGAGCTAAGAGTTATTATTATTATTATTATTATTATTATTATTATTATTATTATTTTAAGTTCAGTGTAGGCAGTGGAAGGAGGGCTAATATTTGCTTTTAAAGTTTTGGTAAGGCAAATATTAACAAAGATATTTGGAACTCAATAAAAAAAAAAAGGACCCAGTTATCATAAAATGTTTAATGAGCTAGTTGAAGGCTCTATGCCTTCATGTCTGTCTGCTTTGCCTCTAAAGATCTTCTCCTTTGTCGATTTTGAGAATGCCTATTCCTTCTTTATTTTATTATTATTTTTTAATGATTTTTTATTATATTATGTTAGTCACCATACAGTACATCCTGGCTTCTGATGTAAAGCTCGATGATTCATTAGTTGCGTATAACACCCAGTGCACCATGCAATACGTGCCCTCCTTACTACCCACCACCAGTCTATCCCATTCCCCCACCCTCCTCCCCTCTGAAGTCTTCAGTTTGTTTCTCATAGTCCATAGTCTCTCATGTTTCATTCCCCCTTCTGATTACCCCCCCCTTTCTTTATCTCTTTCTTCCCCTACCGATCATCCTAGTTCTTATGTTCCATAGATGAGAGAAATCATATGATAGTTGTCTTTCTCTGCTTGACTTATTTCACTTAGCATTATCTCCTCCAGTGCCGTCCATGTTGCAGCAAATGTTGAGAATTCGTTCTTTCTGATAGCTGAGTAATATTCCATTGTATATATGGACCACAGCTTCTTAATCCAGTCATCTGTTGAAGGGCATCTCGGCTCCTTCCATGATTTGGCTATTGTGGACAATGCAGCTATGAACATTGGGGTGCATATGGCCCTTCTCTTTACTACGTCTGTATCTTTGGGGTAAACACCCAGTAGTGCAATGGCTGGGTCATAGGGTAGTTCAATTTTTAACTTTTTAAGGGACCTCCACACTGTTTTCCAGAGTGGCTGTACCAACTTGCATTCCCACCAACAATGTAGGAGGGATCCCCTTTCTCCACATCCTCTCCAACAATTGTTGTTTCTTGCCTTGTCTATCTTTGCCATTCTAACTGGCGTAAGGTGGTATCTCAGTGTGGTTTTGATTTGAATTTCCCTGATGGCTAATGATTTTGAACATTTTTTCATGTGTCTGTTAGCCATTTGTATGTCTTCATTGGAAAAGTGTCTGTTCATATCTTCTGCCCATTTTATGATTTGTTTATTTGTTTCTCGTGTATTGAGTTTGAGAAGTTCTTTGTAGATCTTGGATACCAGTCCTTTATCTGTGGTGTCCTTTGCAAATATATTCTCCCATTCCGTGGGCTGTCTCTTAGTTTTTTTGACTGTTTCCTTGGCTGTGCAGAAGCTCTTTATCCTGATAAAGTCCCATAAGTTCATTTTATCTTTTATTTCTCTTGCCTTTGGAGATGTGTCGTGAAAAAGGTTGCTCTGGCCGATGTCATAGAAGTTGTTGCCTATGTTCTCCTCTAGAATTTTGATGGATTCCTGTCTCACATTGAGGTCTTTCATCCATTTGGAGTTTATTTTTGTGTATGGTGTGAGAGAGTGGTCAAGTTTCATTCTTTTGCATGTAGCTGTCCAATTTTCCCAGCACCATTTATTGAAGAGACTGTCTTTTTTCCACCGGATGTTTTTTCCTGCTTTATCAAAGATTAGTTGCCCAAAGAGCCGAGGGTCCATTTCTGGGTTCTCTATTCTGTTCCATTGGTCGATGTGTCTGTTTTTGTGCCAGTACCATGCTGTCTTTGTGATCACAGCTTTGTAGTACAGCTCGAAATCCGGCATTGTGATGCCCCCAGCTTTGTTTTTCCTTTTCAACAGTTCCTTGGAGATTCGGGGCCTTTTCTGGTTCCATACAAATTTAAGGACTATTTGTTCCAGTTCTTTGAAAAATGTCCTCGGTATTTTGATCGGGATAGCATTGAAAGTGTAGATTGCTCTGGGTAGTATGGACATTTTAACTATGTTAATTCTTCCAATCCATGAGCATGGAATATTTTTCCATCTTTTTATGTCTTCCTCAATATCTTTCAAAAGTGATCTATAGTTTCTAGCATATAGGTCCTTTACGTCTCTGGTTAAGTTAATTCCAAGGTAACGCATGGTTTTTGGTGTTATTGTAAATGGGATGGATTCCCTAATTTCTCTTTCTTCAGTCTCGTTATTCGTGTATAGAAATGCAACTGATTTCTGGGCATTGATTTTGTATCCTGCCACCTTACTGAATTGTTCTATAACTTCTAATAGTTTGGGAGTGGATTCCTTTGGGTTTTCCATATAGAGTATCATGTCATCTGCAAAGAGAGACAGTTTGACTTCTTCTTTGCCGATTTGGATACCTTTGATCCCTTTTTGTCTTCTGATTGCTGTTGCAAGGACTTCTAGTACTATGTTGAATAATAGTGGCGAGAGTGGGCATCCTTGTCGTGTTCCTGATCTTAAGGGAAAGGCTTCCAGCTTTTCCCCATTGAGAATAATGCTTGCAGTAGGCTTTTCATAGATGGCTTTTATGAGATTGAGAAATGTACCCTCTATTCCTACACTCTGAAGGGTTTTAATCAGGAAAGGATGCTGTATTTTGTCAAATGCTTTTTCTGCATCAATTGAGAGGATCATATGGTTCTTGAGTCTTTTCTTGTTGATATGATGTATCACATTGATTGATTTGCGAGTGTTGAACCATGCTTGCATCCCAGGTATGAATCCCACTTGGTCATGATGGATAATCCTTTTAATGTACTGTTGGATTCTATTAGCAAGGATCTTGTTGAGGATTTTGGCATCCATATTCATTAGAGAAATCGGTCTGTAATTCTCCTTTTTGAGGGGGTCTTTGCCTGGTTTGGGGATCAAGGTAATATTAGCCTCATAGAATGAGTTTGGTAGCTTTCCTTCTGTTTCTATTTTTTGAAATAGCTTTAGGAGAATAGGTATTATTTCTTCTTTGAATGTTTGGTAGAATTCCCCAGGAAANAGAAGTTCTCCTGAAAAGGCAGGCTTAGGATATTAGGGTTTTTTTTTTTTTAGATTATTTATTTATTTAGAGTGAGCAAGAGAAAGAAAGAGAGCACAAGCTGGTGGGAGAGGGAGAAGGAGAAGCAGACTCCCCACTGAGCAGGGAGCCTGATGTGGGAATTGATTCCAGGCCCCTGGGATCATGACTGGAGCCGAGGCAGATGCTTCACCAATGGAGCCACCCGGGTGCCTAGGGTATCAGATTTTTACCACTTAAACCCCTGTACTGATAGCACATTGAAGCCGAGATGGACACCCGACCCAAGAAGAATCAACTTCCTGGCCAGCCAGTGGAAACTCTTCCTCTCTCCCAAGAGTTTGAACGAAAGGGACCCAGAGACTGTAATCTCTGGGTGGCGGACTTTAGAGATGAATGGTCAAGTGGAGGCAGCAAGAGTCAGCACCTGGTGAGTCCAAGGCCTGTCTCAGGGGACGTTATTATGAAGATCAGGAACCACCTGTGAACAAATGAAGTCGGATTCATTTACTCGGGAACCTTTGTTGAGTTTCCAGATTGTGCAGAAGGGCCCACTCAATATCTCCTCGAATCCCTTTCTAGCCTGATTTCCTGTTCCAAAGGGGCCAGGAAGCAGAACGCTCCAGTTTTGGACTCCTGGGAAGCCAGCTTCTCCATCGCAGCAGGCGACGGGGCAGCCGGAGTTAGGGACGTTGCAGCTTCTGACACACATGGTGGTCGGGGTGTTTGGTTCTTCAGGATCTGAGGACGGACTTACCTTCGGGTCTCTAACATCATCAATGCTGAGTGGTAGACAGCTGAGAAAAAAATCCTTCATTTCTCCCAACTCAGTTTTTCCTGATAGAATACATATGTGCTTCAATCCTAGGACTTCTAGAAGATACTTTGCGCCCTATAATAAATTCTTCTCTGCTTTAACTGAATAAAGTGAATTCTATGGTTTTCAGCCAAGCACCCTGACCCAGGGATGCTTTAGGGTCAAGTCTGACTATAGTCAAGAGCTTGTCAGAAGAGAGAATCTGGGGATCGGACCAGCTTGGGTTCGAAGCCAGAGAAGACACAGTTAGCATGCTAAGATGGAGCACCACAATGCTAGTTAACTGTTAGAACTTGTTAGAAATGGAAATCCCAGGCCCTACGCCCTCACCTACTGAGTCGGGGCCCATGTTCTGGCAAGATCCAGTATTTCATCGGAAAGAACGGTGGATTAGGTGCTTTTCACTCTCCTGTGGACCCTACAGAAAAAAAGGAAACTGACAAGATCAAACAGGGATGGAGTCTGAAGTTTAAACAATCTAGGCTCGTCTTTTTTTAAAAAAAGCATATAAAATTTGGAACACAAAATTAGCTATGCAAAGAGACGTATATTTAGAAGGAGCACGTGTGAGTGAGGAACCCTCAAGACTACATTTCATCAGCATCATAAAAAACTGCCTCTGGCTCAAAGTTTTAAGTTTTCTGAGACTTTAAGTTTGCAGAGACTTTCTGTGGCTGCTCTAAAA
Organism: Ailuropoda melanoleuca; assembly: GCF_002007445.2. NCBI lineage: Eukaryota > Metazoa > Chordata > Mammalia > Carnivora > Ursidae > Ailuropoda > Ailuropoda melanoleuca. Next base: position 94,343,960 of record NC_048226.1, on the reverse strand, counting down.
AAATACTTTTTTGCTTTTAGTCACAGGGCTGATGTAAGCAAAAAGCAAATGCGGAGACTGCTCCCGTGGGCTGTTCTCATACAACTGAGATCGAATCTAGACACTGATTGAGAATGAATGCAAATTGAATAATACAAACGGACATGGTAAGAGTTTCATGCCACAGATACTGGCAAATGCTATAAAACGGGGCTGTCTGCCCCCACTCATCTGCCATTTTTGAAAGCTTCTTCCCATTAGGCTATTGATTTTGGGGAGCAGGCTCTGAGTTTGATTCATCTCCATACCCTGGTACTTAAGATAATCTAGTCAGTGTGGCTTGCTATGACAAATAGTATATGACTGGTCCCTTCTTCCTTCCGTTCTTTGCTATAAGCCAGAAAAAAGTTTCCTGGTTGGCCCAAGGGTTGGGAGCTGCCTATGAAATGGATGGTGTCCTGGGATTCTAGAATAGCCAAGAAATAACAGCCCATGTCCCTGGGAGGTCACAGTCTGCTCACATTCCTATGTGAGTGAGCCCTTCCCTACGGTTACAGCATACGCTGGGGGAGACAAAGGCGGGGAGGCATTGGCTGAGGTCCAATTTGGCCTCTCGGCTGTGTGTTGTTCTGAGCCAACTGCACGGGGTGGGTGCAATGGAGAAAGGGAGACAGGGAATGCTCTGCTGGCTGGTGCTCCCCACTGCTCTGACTCAACTGCCACTCTTTCAGGTTGCAGAAGATGCCCTTCACCTCGTGATAGTGCGTGATAGCTTTCAAGGGCGTCCACTTGCATGGGGATGAGCACATGAGTAAAATACAAAGGTATTTATTTGGCTGCTCTTTCACAGAGCTTCTGGTCAAATAAAAAACAATCTGCAGAACAACAAAAACTATGGTAACGGCAGGTGCAGGGGGCGGAGCAGGGGTATGTGGCAACATCACATTACTCAGCCTCGAGGTATAGGGCAGGTGAGGCTTGAGGGGAGCCAGGGAAAGGAATTTGGAGCTAACCCTGCTGACCAGTGATTATTCTAGGCAGAGGGAAGGAGGAGAGGGCTCAGCCCCTCTGGAAACAATTTAATAACATAAAAGAAAAAAAAGCAGAAAACAACTCTTTGACCAAATATTTGTATCAAAAAGTTACGTACAACAGCAAAAATTTGGAAACAACCAATATCCAACAACAGGGAAATGGTTCCATATATCAAAGGACATTTAATGTTTATGAAAAGTATAGAAACTTGGGAAACTGATTATAACATTAAGGTGGTAAAGCCAGGTTACAGAAGTACGTTTTCAGGGTGACCTCCGTGATATGAAGGCATTTAAAAATCTAAGACTTGAAATAGATATATCAACATCAGGTTGCATCAGGGTAAGAACGGAGGAAGAGAATAGGACATGGTTGACTTGACTTTTTTTTTTTTTTCCTGTGTTAATTTCCTTTTGGGGGGGGGTATTGCTGTTGTTGACAATAATTTCTGGTGGTTGAACATGTTTTAATTTTATAATAAATAAGAAAATAAGCTTTGATAACCCTGGTATGGATTAAACATCCTTGTTCTGGCCCATTTTTATTTTATTTTATTTTATTTTATTTTATTTTATTTTATTTTATTTTTTGAGGGACAAATCCATGGACACCTGAGAAAGTGCTTTGTGCCCTATAAAGCACCATGAAAAAAGGACAGCCTTACATCTGCAGCTTTGCTTAGTTTTCCTACAGTTCTATAGGAATATCTAAAAATACACGCTTGTCATGACTGTACTTCTATTTTGCTGGTTTTCTTGTTTAGGGCTTTGTTATGGTTGTTCATTATTTGTCTTTGTTGTGAGGAAAGGAAGTAGTTTTGGTTTGTTTGTTTTTTTTAAACTGCTGAACCGTGGGAGCGCCTGGCTGGCTCAGTCGTTCGAGCGTCAGATTCTTGATTTCAGCTCAGGTCATGATCTCAGGGTCATGAGATCAAGCCCGGCATTGGGCTCTGCGCTCAGTGAAGAGTCTGCTTGAGATTCTCCCACTGCCCCTCATTGCTCATGTTCTCTCTCTCTCTCTCTCTAATAAATAAACAAATAAATAAAATGTTAAAAAAAAACTGCTGAAGGATTATTGACATGCAAAGACCTGTACATATTTCGTGTGTACAGCTGGATGACTGTGGGCTAAGTATAGACCTGTGAAATTATCTGACAATCTTTTTTCTTTTCTCAAACTTGGTGATGATCTAATGGCCTAAACCCTTTGCTTTAAAAAAAAAATGCCTTTTTATGGTTCCTCTTACCATTCTGTCCTTTATTCTTCTGCCTTTGCCTCTCGCTCCCAGCATTCATTACTAACAACTTAAACAACATTATTTGGCACTTACTCTGAGCAGGAAATGTGAGTGGCAAGTGACTAAGTCATCGTCCTCACCTTCTGGAACATTCACCAGCGTAGGAAAGACACAGCCCCCAAAGATGGGAACCACTGGTCACGGCCAGCTCTGTGCGAGGCCGGGGCTACGTACAATATTCACTCTTTCCCAGAAGGCTCTCTGGTATTACTCTTGCCCTGAGACAGATGAGTAGTGGGATTTATTTGTGCAAGGTCACAAATATAGAAAATAGGGAGCTGGGATTTGAAATCTGTGACGTACATACCAGAGGCTCAGTTCACATGGGCTGAGATAGTTGAGGAGTCTAATGCATTCTCGCCAGACTTGGACTCTTCCTGGTAGGTTCAAGTCAGGCAGGCGGATCCTGCAGGACCTCAAATCATGAGTAGCAGGTCAAATTTTATTAGAAGGTTATTTTTCCCAGGCACCCAAACGTGGTCTCCTGGTGTCCCTGATAATTAGCAGGGGTCAGTGGACTGGGAGATGCCTTAACTTTATTCCCACTCCCGTGACCTCACAATCTGCAATTTCACTGGACAAAACCTATGGCTAATGCCTTCATTCCATTCTCCTTCCCTTCTCCTGCCTCTTTTCCTGTTACTTCCCATGATCATCAAGTCCTATTCACAGGCTATCCTACTTCTTCTCATCATTAATTTCATTGTACCATTTCATGATAATTAGACTCATTAGTCAAGGCTTTATCTTTCTAAAGAAAGATTCAGCCTGCACGATCAGCTTTCCTCTGGATACTTTCAACAAATGCATTATCTTGTAACACTTTTTGGAATCAGCTTTCTACCCAGGCTTCGTGTTTGACCACCAGTGTTGATGATCAGTCTTTCTTATTCTTGGTACAGATTCTATTTCCTGAAACTATCTGGTCAACACCTAATTTTCCATATTTACCCTTGCGCACTTGCCCAGAGGAGAACACACATCTATAATATCTATATATTTATATCTACAGCTCTATCGATCTCTCCACCTATCCTTTATCTACCTGATGCAGAAGGCCTGTAGCCATGTAGATGTAAAGTTCCACACTTTATAGAGAAGTATGGAGTGAATAGAGGGAAGAGAAGTCAACACGTGACAACGTCGAAGAGTGAATCTGATTATGGCCTGTACTTTAGGGACTTTAGCAAGATAATTTGCTCTCTCCCTCATTGCTCTTCTCTGCTTCTCTAACTATCCCCACTTGGAGGGAAAACAGCCACTGGAAAGCCTCATTTCATATACCTCTGGCTCTGTGACCTGAAAAGTTAGACCTCTTTTCTTCCAGTTCCAATCTAAACAATTCTAAGGAAAGATTCTGATTAGCTTGGCTCAGGTTACGTATTTGTCCCTGGATTGAAAACAGCGGTCAGGTGATCCGGGGCCTGTGCTTGGCTGGCCAAGGTCCCATGTCCTCCCTCTTACCTTCTTGGTTGCCAGGGACTTAAGAGTATTTTAATTGGGATTACAAGACTGGAAGGGTGGGGAGAACAATATGCCACAGGAAGCAAGGCTTCTGAAAGTGGGACAAACACACTTGCTGTCCTGTGTCACAAAATTGAGTTTCTCTGACTTTTTAGACATAAACATATTGCACTTCCTCTCCCCACACCCCTGCCCCCAAGAGAAGAGGAACGTGATGGGAGGGCCTATGGGGGAGCTGTTAACGAAAACCAAGGCAAACATTCCTTTCCTTCTTAAGAGATTTGAAATTCAGTTTTTCACTTACATGTTTTTTCACTTCTAAAAAGCCCTCAGGCACTTCACTGTAAAATGGAGGGTTGAACAAATTAATGGTCTAATGATTTCTTTTACATTTGTTGAACTAAGATCTTCTAGGTTTGGGGGAAGCTGTCAAGTTTCCTAGGTTGCCCAAAGGTATAATTTCGGAGACTGTTTTAGAGGTCACACCATTGATGTCACTGGCTACTTACCTGCTTAAACTTTTAAGGAATTTGATGCCAAAGCCTGGGGCTTGGATGTCCTTCTCAGCCATATGTGTTGGTGAGACTCTGGGTTGCCAGCAACACTCTTCCTCAGGCTGCCGTAAGAAGAAGAGACCATTGTATGGATTCCTAAATGTTGGGAAGTTTCTGGGAATTTTCCAGGAATCACGTGGATGCAGGGATTCCTGTTTTCCATCTTTCTCATGAATTAGATGGTCTCTCTCTAGACACCTTCATTTCTCTTCCTGTCTCTGCTCTATTTTCCTCTCATTTGTGGCTGGCCACTCCTCTCAGTTAGCTCCACCTAGAATTTCACAGGGGACTTCTATTATGATTTTGCTAATTATCCTTTCTCTCTCTCTTGCTCTCTCTCTCTCTTGCTCTCTCTCTGTCTTATATTTGGTTCCAGGCTACCTCAGGGATCACTGATCAACCTGCTGATGGAATCTCTTGGGCCAGATTTCCTTCTTGGTTCAATCAGAAGCCTCCCCTTGTCAAAGACTCTGGCCATGCTGCTTCCCTGAACAGTGAGCTGCGGGCAGGCCAGTAGTTTGAGCCGGAAGGGCTGACACCATGAAGGGCGCATTGAGTGCACTGAAATAAAAAGAGAGAAAGCAGAAATCTGGGGACATATTCTGCAGATCAAGTATCTGTGTAGCACAAAGCAGAAATCTGGAGCCTCTGCTCCTTCCTTATATAACTACTTAAGTTTCTTGGTCAGAAGAAAGAAATCCATGTCTTTGCATAACTTTCTCTCTCTCTCATTTATTATTTCCCGCTTGGCTCCTTTATCCTATGGAAAGGCACTCTCAATGCTTACAGAGAGCCATCTGATACCAACTTCCAGGGAAACAAAATTGGCCAAATCCCTTTGTAACAACCTGACAGTTAAAGCAACTCTAGAATTAGTTGATGGGTTTTGTGCTCCTCCCTTTATAGAAGAGAACGTGGTGACCTAGAGAGGTGGCCATGGTCAATAGTGGTGAAGCTGTGAGTCAAATCCAGGTTTGCTGACTCTTTGGGGTCCCTTTAACTTACACTGTGGGCACATTTGGAGGGTTGGATGGCACTGGTGAGGGAACAATCAATTTGCAAAAAATGCAAATAGCTGGCTTGAGCTATTTGCATTTGGCAGACTCCCCTGGTCTTCTCTGTTGACTCAGTTCTGGGACAAATTTCCTCCCGCTTCCCCTCAGCATTGGCTTAGGCCAGCTGCTGGTCCCCACTGTGAGGTGGCCACGCGGAGCAGGTGGGCCAAGAATTTTCATTTCATAGTCCATTAGCTCTTGGCACAGTAACTTTTTTTTGTATCCTTGGCCTCCCAGGTCTTATATCTCCTGCTAGGGTGGCGGAGGAGGCTACGGTCTGGGAATCTGATGCCTAGATCCAGTTAATGGGGCTGGATTTAGCTGCTTAAAACTTTCCGTCGGCTGCTGAGAACCTCACTCGGAGATACTTTGTTCTGGATTTGATTTTTTTTTCCTCCCACAAGTCCTTGCTCACACACTGTTCTTCAAGGTGAGAAAGATACAGGGAGACATAGGTAGACGGAGAGACAAGAAGGGAGGCAGACTTAGAGAAATAGAAGGATACGAAGAGAAACAGAATCTGTGAAACACAGAGGCCGTGCAAGATGAGAGATAGCCAGCCAGAGGGACCAGAAAGGCAGGGAAGAAAATAGAACAAATCAGAGGCCAAGGGAAAAGGAAAAAGAGATATCGATGGGAGAAATGCAGAAGAGACGATGCCGTTATAGAATGGAATTGGGAAATTCTTTTTTTTAAAGATTTATTTATTTATTTATTGGGGGATGGCAGAGAGAGAGAGGGAGAGGGAATCTCAAGCAGACTCCCCACTGAGCAGGGAGCCAGATGGGGGGTTCAGTCTCATAACCGTGAGATCATGACCTGAGCCAAAACCAAGAGTGAGATGCTTAACCAACTGAGCTACCCAGGCACCCCTGGAATTGAGAGATTCTAACCAAATTCTCTCATGGTGTCAATATGAGATAAATTTCCCCAAAGGTCATCCTGAGCTAAGCCTCAGAGCCGGTACCAGAACCCCAAATGTCTAATTCTTTCTCTGGAATGCATTTAGTTCCTTGCAACCAAAGATGCCCAATAAATATTTATTGAGTAAATACATGAGAGCTGAGATGGTCAAGGGACCCCAGCCATGTCAAATGAACCGTGTTTAAAAATTGATAATAGTCTAGGGGCGCCTGGGTGGCACAGCAGTTAAGCGTCTGCCTTCGGCTCAGGGCGTGATCCCGGCGTTATGGGATCGAGCCCCACATCAGGCTCCTCTGCTAGGAGCCTGCTTCTTCCTCTCCCACTCCCCCTGCTTGTGTTCCCTCTCTCACTGGCTGTCTCTATCTCTGTCGAATAAATAAATAAAACCTTAAAAAAAAAAGAAAAGAAAAAATTGATAATAGTCTGGAGAAGAGAAGGTTCCAGAGAACATGACCAGTGAAATGTTGGAAGGGCTGCCATTTGGAATAATGATTAGATTGGATAAGTGGGTGCTTTAAGGATCAAACCAGGACCAGTGGGTGAAAGCCACAGGTAGATGGATTTGGAATGAATATAGTCTACACATTCAGAGAAGCACATTCCTCCTATCCGGAGGCTTGTAAGAAACATCGAAATTACCAGTTCACAGGAATGTTACAGCTGGAATTGAAGCAGTAATGTGCCGTGAAGGCAGATGGTTTTGTTGGCAATTTCTACCTAATTCTGAAGACTCCTAACCAGTGATCATCAATGGATGGGTCATCCTTGTGTCTCCTAAAATCGGATATGGAGGGGTGTGTGTGTGTGTGTGTGTGTGTGTGTGTGCGTGTGCATGTGTGTATGCGTTGGACTGTCTGTGGCCAGCGACAGCACCACAGCTTCCTTCCCTGAACAGTTCTGGGTAGATTTTTACCAATGAAAGGAACATGGGCAGAATTTAGAAGGCAGAAATAAAAATGAGGGCATCATTTTCTGGAGGTTGCGATGGTTCTATTTGCTGATTTTGCAGACCTTGACATGAACTCCCAATTCATAGTTGCGGGGTAAAAATGCAGATTCCTGAGCCCCACTCAATACTTATTAAACCAGAATCTGAAAGTTTGAAAATTACTTGGAAGGGAACAGTCAAGTTCTAGAGTAGAAGTTCTGTTCTCTAGAACTTCTGTGTTTGAGGCGTGGGAGAAAAGGCAGCCCAGGAATGACATGGACTATACCGATGAGCACCAGTTGCCTGAATTCCAGGGCAAAGCAATCGTCCGTACTGGCAGGAATCCCTCAGACACACATGTCAGGCTACGAGGCCTAGGTTTGAATCCGGGATCCTCCATTTACTGTGTCAGCTTGCACAAGTTCCTTAACCTCTCTGATCCTGTTTTCCCTGTGAAGGGCAGATAATAATGCCATCTCATGGGACTGTTTCCTCTATCCCATTTCTTCATCCATCAAACATTTATGGAACATCTGTGATGTGCCAAGCCCTTTGGTCTAAACCCCAGGGACCATTGCCTTTTCATTCGACCTACCGTAGGGTGGTTTTAAAGTTCAAATATAACAAGATCTGTCTATTTCCAAATCCAATGCTATTCAGAATGAGGAGATGTACAGATTGTTCGGTACATTTTCACACCCGCTTTTTTTAGAAATAGGCCCTGTACCCTGAACCTCGGGGATGGGCATGTGATTCAGCCTTGGCTGCTGCTCAGGTACCGTTCTCTTGGTATAGTGATTGGATGAAGAAAGGGCAGGTGACCCCAGCAAGGCCAGCCAGTTGGATGTATTCTCTGGGGTTGTTATACGGACATTGGGAGAAAGAGGTTTCCCTTCTCCTGGAGCTGCCAAGCCAGGAAGAAGGAAGTCTGGGATGCTGGTGCTGTATTCTCACCACTTAGAAAAAGCTGGACTGTACGATGTATTGGAGGAAAGGCCCTTCTCGCCACTCCTGTGTTGCCAGGAGGAGGGAATTTCCTCCGTATGTGTACTTGGCCTTTCTCCACCCTTTACACCTTCTGCCCCAGGGAAGCTGGACTGGGTCATGTGACTGGTAGGTGTGGGAAGACTGAGCAAAAGGAATCCTACACTGAAGATAGTTTCTAACTCAGAGGCTGTTTCTTAAAAAGTCCTTGCTAGTAAAAATCAATATGAAACTTTTGGAGGGCCATTTAAATCTAAAAAAATGAGCATATTTTCAAAACTAAAAAATTTTAATTCTAGAAATTTGTGTTTTAAAAATGAATGCATGAAATTACATATGCATAAAGTTACCCTAAAATATTCAAAGAATTCCAAAATTAAATCTTGTACACCATTGCAGTTTTAATTTTATAGTTTGCTCAGTTCCCTCCTTGCTTTTTTTCCTTTTAATGACTTTATTTATTTATTTATTTATTTAAAGAAAGAGTGCGAGCAGGAGGAGGGGCAAAGGGAGAGGGAGAGAGAGAATCCCACGAAGACTCCGCATCCCGTGCAGAGCCCGACATGGGGCTCAATCTCATGACCCTGAGATCATGACCTGAGCCAAAATCAAGAGTTGGAGGCTTAACTGACTGAGCCACTCAGGTGCCCCAAAATGCAACCAAAATTTAAAGGTCTTTCAAATCGTATAAAACCGTATTGATTGCACAAATAAATAGTTCTGCTGAATTATTTTCATTGTGAATTCAATATTAGCTCATGAAAAAAAACCAAACCCCAAGCCTATATTTGATCATTCTTACTATTTGTATATAAGTTATTTTATTTATTTATTTATTTATTTATTTATTTATGATTTTATTTATTTATGATTTTATTTATTTATTTGAGAGACAGAGAAAGAGAGAGAAAGGATGGGGGGGAGCAGAGTGAGAAGCAGACTCCCCTCCGAGCAGGGAAGCTGACACGGGGCTCCATCCCAAGACCCTGGGATCAGGTCCTGAGCTGAAGGCAGACGCTTAACCAACTGAGCCACCCAGGTGCCCCAACTGTTTTAATTAAAAAAAAAAAAAAACCTGTCCAATAAACCCCATAAGCCCAAAACCAATGTAACATTGTCAACTGTACTTCCATTAAAAAAAAGCCTTGAAAAAAAACTTCAAGTTTGTTGTTAAAATATTTAAAAAGTAACACAGACTTGAAAAAAAATGATTATTTGGAAAAACTGATTCAAGTACAGGGGTATATTTGAAATTATTCCTTTTTCATGTTAATTTTCAATATTTAGATAATAGAGGAGTTATTTTAACAGACATGGTATAAATTATCTTACAAATTTTTAAAATTACTTCCTGAAAATGAATAGAATCATTTTATGAATAGTATCATTTTATGTCTAACTTTTTTCTATCAAAAATAAATATTTCAAACAATTACAAAAAAAAAGCAACAGCACCTGACATTGCAGGAACACACCCCCTGGGGCAGAGTGGGGAGGCCAGTCACTTCCTCCTTCCCCGCCTCTCTTCCCCTGGGCTGCACCCAAGGGACCAAAGCGCTGGGGTCTCCGCCTGCATGCTCTCCCCCTCATGAGCAGATTTGCCGAATCCTAGAGTTTGCAGTTCTATTTGCCTTTCATAGAAGCAACACCCTCCCACCCAGACTTTGTTGGTAATAAAGGCAATATTGGGGTGTCCCATAGGGAATTTTTTGGTTTTGTTTTAATTCTCCAGTTTGTTCAAACTCTTAGGGAAGAAAGCAAGTTGCTTCCTCTCAGAGACAACTGTGGAATGAAAACACCCTATGGCGAATAAAAATGAGACCAAGAATAAAGAGAAAGGAAGAAGATCAGGCAATTCCCAAAGCTCACATTTCTGAGACTAATTTTTGTATTTTCCAAGCTACCTGGGTGTCCTGTCTGGCCACATCAGCCCCCGTATCTCATTTCACTTTCCCCCATCTGAGCTGAGTTTCGGTCAGTAGAAACCAAATGCTAGTCCTGAAACAGCTGCTTTTCCCTGTAAGATAATGCCTGCTCTAGCTCCAGATGGGGCGATGACTGAGATGTTAGGCTTCTGGGGGAGAACTCAGCGAGCCTGGCTTTGGGGAGCAGGGAGAATGGGGGGATCTGCTCCTGGACTTGAGCTGCAGCAATCTGGGCTTCTGTCTCCGCTGTCTCTCCAATATTGGAGGCTGACACTTGTCCCGTGGACACACAGCAGGTGCAAGTGTCACCTGGCCCTCTTTCTGCCATGCACTGGCAATCGCGGCCTGAGCAGCTGGCCCAAGAAAATCTGATCCTCTGGCTCCTGCTACTATGGTGAGTGATGAAGTCCTTGGTCTGTGACCCAGGAGCATCCCGCGTTCTGCCAGCATCAGTGAGACTGGGTCGGGCTCACTTCTTCACTTGTAAATAGGGGGAAATCTCAGAGTCTTCCCAGTTGTTGATAATCGGTCTTATCTACTTACTGGAGAATAATGGAAAAGTAGAGAAATACAATTAAATTCCCCAGAACTCTTTTTATTAATATGAACTCTTTAGACACCTCTAGCTCTGGTCCTAAATTGCTCTTTCCATGGTAATTGTAGGAAGAGTTGATCGCGTGTCATTGCTGGTCTATGATGGATTGTGAAAGATGCCGTCCTTACTCCCTTTGAAACCACGCATGGTATCAGTTTCCAATACTGAGTGGCTACTGGACACTAGGCATTGTGTTAAAGGCTTGTCATACACGTGATACACTTGATCTCCACAACAATACTGACATAGATATCTATCCCCAACTTACAGATTTGGGATATCGTAGAAGACACGGAGGCTGGGAGGCCAGATGACTCTTCCCAGCTAGCGAGTGGCAAGGACAGATATTGGGGCCTCTCTACCCCCAGAGCACGTACTGTGTCTACTGCATTCATGGCTTTTATAGGGAGCATCGTGATTCACTGCAGGCAACACATGGGTTCATCATGGGACAAGGGGGAGCCCACTTCCAGTCACAGAAGCTTGTTTTCTCTTTTATATATTGAGATGCTACTTCTGAAGGACCGATTTGTAAACCATGTACTCTAGGCCTCTCATCGAATGAAAGCACAGCCTTAACATGAAGTCCCTGGCTCAGAGGGCTGAGGAACCAATTTGGGAGCAGGGATGGGAAAGACCTTCATCCTTCCATTCATCCACCAGTAAACAGTATGGCGTCCCCGTGGCGTGCTGTTGGAAGAACTAAAGAAAGTAACACAGCGGTTACAAACTGGCAAAAGACATGTTTTTGTACTGTAGGCTTGTTTTCCCCAGGCTACAAGGTGTTTTAAAAAAAAATGATCTCAGTCTTTAAAACCAGACCAATTTTACATGAAAATACAGGCGTCCAACTTCGTTTGAGTTGCTGGGAGTCCTGGTGGAGCTGGTTGCCTATCCAGGCGGGAGCTGATGTGGAGTTGGGCCACCCGGGAACTCTGAATTTCACAGTGTTTCCCCCACATTCCATTGCTCCCACACTTAGGTCAAACGTCAGCCACGATTTGTCGTTACACGTGTATGGTTCGTTTTATCCCACAGAACTGTTTCTATATACCCAGGTCTCTAGGAAACGTGGGACACGAAGGATAGTACGAGGGCCACATGATTAAAAAAAAAAAACAACAACAAAAAACAAAACCCCAAATAAACTTGACTTAGGTAGCGTACCTGCTTGGCCCCGGCATTTGAATTCCTGAGAGTTGAATTAGAAGCTGTGATTCCTGTCCTCTGAAACTTAGAATGGAGCAAAAGATGGCATTTGCCCCCAATTCTCTTTTCATTAGCTGTCTCTATATTGCGAATGAAAACAACAGGATGAAAGCCAAGTTCTTGGCAGGAGGCCCATCGTCTCTCACACCATGTTCTGCTCCAGCCCCTCGCCCGCTGAGCTCCATCCCTTGGCAATTGCTTAGTTCTTATTGAATGTTAGTGTTCATCCTTTAAGACTAAACAGAGGTGTTCCCACCTGGAGGGAAACCCTGACTCTTTCTGTCTTAACTCTCTACAGTCTCATAGGAGAGGACTTGTCCTTTCTACTATCCCTGGAGGGGGGAGGGGTTATTTCTCCGTAAAGAAATCTATCCTGCAGAAAGGGAAAGGCATTAAGACTAGTTGGTAGGGGGAAAAAGTAGTTAAATTAATCACTCAAAAAAAGACTTTGGGAAAGAGCCAAGCCTATTCTGTGTGCGTGTCACTATTTCACTCCCTATTGCTCTGACCATAAGAAGTCCACCTCGTGTAATGATACTATGGGAGCAAAAGGACAAATAAGCACTTGCAAATGGGAATTGGAGATGAAGACACCTGTGGTCTAATTAGCACTCCTTTGGGGAAGGTCTGCAGGAGGACTTTGGAAAATCTATAGACTAAGACTGAGATCATAAAGAAGAGACTATGATTTATGTACCAAAGGGTTAACTTCATTCCTAAATTTTGAGATGGAAGATGGGGGACAGATGGAAATTGACATATCGATATATTGCAGATCAGTTGCTTTCAATCCAGATTCTTTTATTAAAATTTTTAAATTTAAATTCAATTTAATTAACATATACTATATTATTAGTTTCAGGGGTAGAGTTTAGTGATTCATAAGTTGCATATAACACCCAGTGCTCATTCCATCACGTGCCCTCCTTAATGCCCATCATCCAGTCACCCCATCCCACCCCCCACCTCTCCTCAGTTTGTTTCCTAGAGTTAAGAGTCTCTATGGTTTGTCTCCCTCTCTTGATTTTGTCTTATTTTGTATTTCCTTCCCTTCCCCTATGATTCTGGTCAGATTCAGTGCTAATCCAAATTGTGTAGATAGCCCGCCCACTAGCTTCCCCGCTTGGAAGGGAACGCCGGTCACCAATGATCCTCAGTGCACGCTCCTTCTCCTGGGGCTTATAGCAGAGGCGGCAGCCTCCTCATGTGGATTGTGCTGCCCTCCTTGGTCATCGCTGCCGAGAGTCAGGCCTACCACGAAAGGGGAGGAACGGGGGTCTCCCTCCTATGGGGCTCTGATACCTCACTGCTCAGGCAGAAACCTCTAAGGAAGTCATTACGTGGGACTGGAGAGAGAAAAAATAAGACCTCTATGGGATCACGTTGGAAAATGTGTTTATTTTATTTTATTTTATTTTTTCAAAGATTTTATTTATTTATTTGACAGAGAGAGACAGCCAGCGAGAGAGGAAACATAAGCAGGGGGAGTGGGAGAGGAAGAAGCAGGCTCCCAGCAGAGGAGCCTGCTGTGGGGCTCGATCCCATAACGCTGGGATCACGCCCTGAGCCGAAGGCAGACGCTTAACAACTGAGCCACCCAGGCGCCCCAGAAAATGTGTTTTAAAGTTAATTTTGGAAAAACAACTAATTTATTCCTTGGCTTATTAAAAAAAATGAGGAAACTCACTTTTCTATTTAGAAGTTAAAATAGGGGCACCTGGATGGCTCAGTCGCTGAAGTGTCTGCCTTCGGCTCAGGTCATGATCCCAGGGTCCTGGGGTCCAGCTGGTTCAGGCTCCCTGCTCAGTGGGAAGTCTGCTTCTCCCTCTGCTACTCCCCCTGCTCGTGCTCTCTCTCTCTTACTCTCTTTCAAATAAATATATAAATAAATAAATAATCTTTAAAAAAGATGTTAAAATACATGTGTATACAGTGCTTTAGAGTTGGTGAAGCACTTTCATGCTTTTTATTTTTATAAAAACTCTGTGAGAAGCACATTTTATAAGTTGAAAGTGAAACAGAAGGTAAATCTTGACCCACTCCTACTGTGCTTCTTCCGTCAGTTCTTTCTCCTTTTTTTTTTTTCCACAAAAGCAATTCAAATCTTCTCCATCTATCTCAAACCTTTGACTCCCCCGTCTTCCCCGTCACACTCCACAGTGGCCTTGTCTTTGCCTCTGGGAGACCTTAGTGGGTATCAGAGAAAGTCTTTAACTTCTTGCCTCCGAACCCGCACATTTCCCATAGTCCGTGATTCATCCCCTCCCTGAAGTGTGGCCTTGGGGGGGACGTGGGCTTCTCTGTGCTCACCTGTAAAATGAGGGCCAAAATAGTAGCTACTTTGTGGGGTTATTGTGAGGAGCTTAATTAATCCAGATAGATTCCTTTGTAGTTAATTGCCCCACTCTATTGCATGCTAATTATTCTTTATGGAGATAGGATTTGTGTATGGTACGGTGAACAACATAAAAGAGTGCAATCACCATCACCCATATCGAGATAAAGAAGATTTTGTATCATTACGGAAGTCCTTTGTGCCCCTTTAAAGTCCATTTCCATGGGCCACCACCCCCGCCCCTTCCCTAACCTGACTCCCAGTCTGCTTCGGACACCTGCCATTCTGCTTTCTATCACATAGATGAGTTGTGTCTGTCTGTGAACTTCATGTTCGTGGAATCATACAGCGTACAATCTTCTGTGTCTGCTTCCTTTTGCTCAGTGTAATCTTTGTAAGATTCATCCACATTGCTGCAGGGAGCAGTGGTTCAACCTTTTTAATGGCTGAGTACTATTCTCTTACATGGATACGCTAAAGCTTATTGACCCATTCTGCTGGCAGATATTTAGATCATTTTCAGGTTTGGGCTGTTATGAAAGATAGGGTTGTGGACATTCTCAAATAGGTCTCTTTGGATCACATTCATTCATTTCTCTTGTGTGTATACCCAGGGGAGGTACTGCTGGACAGAAGGTAGGGGTCTGAGTCCACTGAGGTGGCTATAACCGAGCACCATGGACTGAGTGGCTTACAAGCAAGAAAAGCTTTATTTCTCCCAGTTCTGGAAGCTGGAAGTCTGAGGTCAGGGCGCCAGCACAGTTGGGGTCTGGTGAGAGCCCTCTTACATGCTGCAGACTCCCAGCATCTCGCTGTGTCCTCACGTGGCAGAAAGGGAGGGAGCTCTCTGGGGTCTCGATCATAAGGGCACTCATCCTATGCCCGGAGCCTCCAACCTCACCACCTCCTCACCTCCCAGAGGCCCCACCTCCAAATGCTGCCATCCTGGGGATTAGGTTTCAACATAAGAAATTTGGGGGATACAGACATTCAGTCTATAGCAGTCCATGTATGTTTCACATCAGAAATTTCCAAATGACTTTCTAAAGTGGTTACTCCTCAGTAAGCTTCAGCCTTACCAGCCCCCGTCCTTTCTTTGCTCCCTCCTCTAACAGTGGACAAAACGCCTCTCCCTTTGGTGGTCATTCCAGTCCCCCCAGTAAGCTGCCTCCCAAATTCCTTAGGACTTCACCTTCAGAAAATCATACATTCTCTTGCTTTCATTATCAATTTCCCTTTTCCTGACTCCTATCATTAGCATTTAAACAGGTTAAAGTCTCTCCCTTTTATAAAAGTTGATAAACAAACCTCCCTCCTCCAGCTTCTCCTCTGTCCTGCTTCTCTGCTCCCCTCCAGTGTATCTAGGATTTGGTACCATGCTGGGTGTGAGGAAGTAGGGCAGCCAGACCTCTTGAAAGAACTGTCTGTGTTTGCTGTGTCACTGCCTCCTCCCTTGATCACTACTCAGGCCACCGTGATCTGGGTTTGTCTTTTGCTACTTCTCCGAAAGTTCCCTTTCAGAGTTAGCCGTGACTCCTGTAGGTACTGAGTCTCCATCTTTTATCAACGTCTGATGCTGGTGATCATCTTCTCCTGGTTTTTGATGTCTCAGTTTTCTTCCTAACTACACTCCTCTCCCCCCTCCTCTTCCCCCTCCTCTTTCTCCTCCTTCTTCTCCTCCTCCTCCTCTCCCTCCTCCTCCTCCTCTCCCTCCTCCTCCTCCTCTCCCTCCTCTTTCTGCATCATTGTCTTCATCTTTGTCTTTGTCTTTTCCCTCTTCTGTTCCATCTGCCCATCAGTAAAATATTGCTGTGCCCATTTCCCATTTTGGGCCCTTTTCTCCTTTCTCTGGTGAGCTCCTTCTTGCTGCTGACTCTGAAGTCCGTGTCCCCAGCTCTCGATTTCCCTGAGAACCAGATGCATAGCTGCCGGTGCTGACTGCGCAGCTCCAGATGCTGGTTCACAGGTATTAAAACAAAGCAATATTAAGCAATATTGTGCAATATTGAGCACAGTGATTTATGCATGAAGATTCTGGAGGAGTCGAGCTGCCCAGAGATGGAGCCTGGCTCCCTCTCTTGTTTAACCGCAGCAAGTGACCAAGAGCAAAACAAGGAAACCATGTGCTCCAAAGCCCAACTGCCAAGGTTCAAATCTCAGATCTACCCATTTGTCATGATTTAGCAGATTAAAGCCTCTGTCATGTTTCCTTATAATTCTTTATTTAATTAGTCTCCTAGCTACTTTGTTAGGAATGAAGATCTGTGAGAGCAGGAATCATGATGTCTTGTTTACCATTATACTCCCAAGGTCAAGCATAGTGTCTCTCACATAATAAGCTTTGAAATGTACTTGGGTGATGGAAAGGCTGAATGAATAAATAAATGGGCTGGGCTGGCAGCAGTGGACGCACCGTGGGGGAATTGAGACAGCGACCCTGCTGTGGTTGACAGGACTGGTAATGAATATGCATTCACATTGATGTATTATTGCTGGACACTTGAATTATTTCCAGGTTTCCACCAATATAGACGAAGCTGGTCGGGGCATCTTTCTACTGTAATTCAAACATTTTCCTTTTTTACTTTTTCTTTGGTATAACGTCACCAGGGTAGAATAATCAGCCAAGAATTCTAGGGTAATTTTAACCTCTGATTACATAATCAAAAACTTTTATCACAAGAAATGAGACCTTTTTTCCATGGGCATTTGGATCCTTGTCTCCTAGGAGGCACTGGCCTATAAGGGCCGTAGTCACTTCCTTCAAGAACATGAAGATTTACACCAGGACCCTGAGACTCTTTTTGTCCTTATTGGATCCAAGAATAAAAAGAAAAGGCCTTAAATTAAAGTGGTAGACATCTCTTTTGAAACAGAGGAATACTGGCTTGATTGTACAGGAAATGAAATATTAGATTTGTAATTTGAGATCCCTTGAGAACTTAAATAATAAAAAAGGGGATTATCAGTAAGTCGTCTGTATGAAAAAGCCAAACTGGATGCATTTTGAAGGTTTCTGAGAGACAGCACCTTAAAATAATGATAATGACTCTAATTTATTGTCACTTATTATGTTCCAGGCACTGTGTTAAGTGCTTTTCATACACTATTTCCTTAATCTTCACAAAATGCATCTGAAGGCGGGAGGATGAGTCAGCCGGGTCCCCTCATCTGGTTCTGCAGGCCCCATCCTCCCCATCTTCCTCTCCTGAAGGCACATACCAGCTCGTGGGAACCAAAATTTGGATTATGAATGGGGGGTAGGAAGTCCCTCTTCAGCCGCAGGCCTGCGTCTCTTTCTCTAGACCAGCTTTTACCAAAAGCTTATGTTAGATTTCCAAGCCCTCCTGTGGCCAGTAGTAACATCTTCAGAACATATGGTTTTCCATGTGACTATAGAGGGTTGCACGTGGGCAACCATGTCAGTATGGAATCCTAGGACAAGGGGGTGAATGGCATGTTTTAAGCATCAAAACCATACCCTGTCCCCGTCATATCCCTGGAAAATTAATTGTCCTGGGTGCTTATAGTTTGGTTATTGGTTTGCAATTTAAAAATCACTTAAAAAAGTAGAAGCAACATTAAAGACAGTCCACCCCCATTTCCTATTTTATTCGATGGGGAGATGTGCTCGAAACCACTCTTTTGTGCCCCCAGCAGGGCAAGGCCCAGATCATAGGCCTTGCAACTCAAAGGCAATGCTCTTCCGTTCAAGTTCAGCCTTCTCAAGATCTCAGCGTTCCCTGGAGTCTCAGTGCCCAGGCCCCTCCCTCTCCTCCCCCTGTGTTTCTGATTGGAAGCCAACTCTGAGTGTGGAAGCAGAAAGAATCATTAAAAAGCATCTTGATCAACACCTTTGTTTCATCAAATAAACACATAGTACTCACACTATGCCAGGAACTGTTTGTTCTAAGCACATCAGAAATGTTATTTTTTTTAATTCCCAAGTAAGTCTCGTGGAATAGATTTTATCATTACTCCCATTTTACAGATGAGAAAACTGAGGTACAGAGAGGTTGAGTGTTGGCTCAAGGTAACAAAGCTGGTCAGCCCTGGAGTCAGGATATGAACTCAGAGACATTGTGACACTGGAATCCTTGAGACAGATCAGACTCTGCTGTTCTCATGTTACAGGTTAGGAAATACTTCTAGGTTGTGGAAGAGGCTTCTAGAATACTCTGGTGAGTTGGGGGAGAGCAGAACTCTTATGTCCTGATCCAGAGCTCTATCCTCAACACCATGCAGACCTTCTCAGGTCATTTACTCCAATTGTTCTGTTTTTATTCTTTCAATTACGAATAGGATTCAACCATCAGGAAACTCAGGATCATTTTTCAGTATCTCACCTTTATTTATGTTTCTAGGGAAGGAGAGTTAAAAAGAAAGTCAGCTGTCTGAAAAATGAAACATCCTGCCCTTGCCTCCTGAATATGACCAGGCCAAGCTGTAACTCAAATCACTCTTTGTACTCCTTGGTCATAAATCCCTCCAAACTGAGTTGGTGTTAAAATTAATGGGAGAGCAGTGTCTGGTCTTAAACCACAGTGAACCAAGCAATCTGACCACCAGAAAAGCCTCCCACCCTTTATTTCTGATGCTGACACAGGAAGAGATGATGTATTGCTACCAAAGGCCCCGCACATCATGCCCGTGGCTCCTTTGCTCCAGTACATAACAGGTTGTTTCGCCTTCCTTATTCTTTGCTTCTTCCTGATGTTGTGGGTCAAACAGAGAAGTGCATCCTGCCTGTGAAGGAGAGGGCCCAGACCTGAGAGGCCAAAGGCCTAGGGGCTCCTCTAGCTCGGCCGCTAACTTACTGTACAACCAGAGCTGAGACTTTTCATCGCCTCCAACCTTGGTCTTCTCACTCCTAAATCCAGGAGTCTAACCCCGGGGCCACATTTCTGGGCACTGGAGAGCACGTTCTTAAGACTGCTCATTTGGCTTTTCCGGAGGTGTGGCTCAGGTCCTGCTATTTCCAGAATCCATGGACTCAAGGCTCATCTCTGCTCCATCTCACCCCTGAAGCATAGCGTACATAGACCTGTTGATGCATCTTGGCCCAAACCACTGAGTGATATGGTGGTGGGGCTGCATGAAGTGTGAGTTTCCTGGGCTGCCGTACCAGGTCCGGGGGCTTAACACAACAGACATTTATTCTTTCTCACTTTGGAGGTTGGACATCTAAAATCACGATGTGGGGAAGGCTATGTTCTCTCCAAAGGCTCTGGGGAAGGGTTCCTCCTTCCTCTTCCTCACTTCTGGTGATTACTGAGGATCCTTGGTGTTCTTTGGCTTATAGATTCACTGCTTGAATCTCTGCCTCCATTGTCACATGATTTTGTCCCTGTGTGTCTTCTCTGTGACCAAGCTTCCTCTGTTAGAGGGATGCCAGTCCTCGGAATAGGGCACATCCAAATCCAGTATGATCTCACCTTCTCTTTTTTACATCTGCAAAGACCCTATTTATTTCCAAATAAGGTCACATTCACAAACACCAGGGGCAAGGACTTGAGTGTGTCTTTTCTGACCGATACAGTGATACAGTTTAACCCACAACAGCCGAGAACCCAGCACTCCTGATCCAATCTTTGTGTCCGATGGCCACATCTCTTCCAGGGATGACAGACATGATACACAAACCTAAAATGAAAATGTTAGAAGCATACTTTGGCTGAAAAGGAATCACATAGCCAATATTTGTATGGTGCCCTGATGAGTATTTTTAGGTGTCTTGTTTTGTTTTGTTTCTCCTTTTCAAAAACAGGATGAGGTCGGTAAGGCAGGTATTAATATACCCATTTCACAGATGAAGAGGTTTAAGTGCATGGATTTACTACATATGTCTTCCAGGCTCATTTCTGTGCGGAGCTGCTGCTGGGGAGAGCTGGAATGAGAGGAACAGTCAGGGCCGAGGGAAAAATAGAAAATGATACCAGAGAGCATCCCTGCCTGGAAGAATGAATGAAAAGATATGGCAAAACCGGAAGATCCTGATTGCCCCAATTCTCTGATGTTGAATGCCAACCCCCCCAAATCAACCAAGCAACATTCGGAGACCTGCCCAGTATGATTTATCTAAACTCACCTAACTAATAAAGAGTAAAACCAGATTTTGATCTAAAATTCCTCTTTTACCACACTAAATTCTGCAATTCAGATGTGACTCAATGACAAAAACCAGACTGGACTCGCAAATATTTCTTTTATGAGATGCGATTTTTGGGTAATTGGATTGTGTCTTGTTAGAGGACTCACCACTTTATAGCCACCCCCATAAGCAGTACATGTGCTTGCAATGCAGCTGGACTCTTCTTAATCAGTAGAAGCAGATCCCCAGGGCTATGTAATTATCCAGCAACCCAACGAGGTTAAAGGCAGGGCTGCTGCAACTGCACGTTTGCTTAGAAACGGCTTATGAGGGTTTTGAGACCTGTCTTCTGGGTCTAGGGGATGCTGGTTCTCAGCCATTGCCATCAGCACCTCTCTTGTATAGGCTTCAGGGTGTTAAAGATGAGACGCTGTCTGTAGAGAGATCTGCTTGCAAAGTTGACCCCCAGTTGGTGTCTTGGAATGTGGCTGGTAAACAGTTTCCTACCCTGATGCAAAGCATTCCATACATGGTGAGAATGGTTTGTACAACAATCAGCTTATGCTGAACTCCTGCTTTCTTTCTGGGAGTCTGGAATTTTTTTTAATTAATTAATTTATTTGAGAGAGAGAGTGAGAGAGAATGAGCGAGTTGAGGGAGGGGCAGTGGGAGAGGGAGAGAGAGCGAATCTCAAGCAGACTCTCCCCCCTCCCCGAGCCACGGAGTCTGATGTGGGGCTTGATCTCACGGCCCTGAGATCATGACCTGAGCCACAACCAAGAGTTGGAAGCTTCACTGACTGAGCCACCTGTGTGACTCTGGGAGTCTGGAATGTTTGGTCCGTGCTTGGTAGNAATGTTTGGTCCATGCTTGGTAGAGGATGCCTGTATGACCATCTTCCAGGGAAAGCGTTGGTGACTGAATTTCTGATGAGCGTCTTTGGAAGAGGACACTTCCCAGGTGTTGTCACATGGCTCCTACTTGGCTTTGGAGAAATTAAGCCGTTGTGTGTGACCCCACCAGGAAAGGACCCTTGGAACCTTGCATCTGATTTCCTCTAGACTTTGCAGTTATCCTTTCTTGCCAATTTTGCTTTGTATTTTTTTACTGTAATAAATCTTAGTCAGGAATATAATTATTTGCTGAGTCTGTGAGTCCTTTCAGGCAATCACTGAACCTAGGGCTGGTCTTGGGATCTCCAACACAAGGTACCTCCATCCTGAGGCCCTCTCATCCCTCAGGGAGTTTCTTTTCCTTTCTTACTGCTCTATCTTTCTGGAAGATCTTTGAGAAAAAGACAGTGCAGGCTGGAAATCCATCATCACAGATGGTACCTGACAACTCTTAGCTTGTTAGCTCTTCCAGTCAATGATGCATCGAGGGTTTGGTTGTTCCATCATGTGTGTTTGTTTATGATTTAATGCAGGGCAATGTCTTTCTGAGGAAGGAGAACCTACTCTTTGCCTCTGGTTTTAGTTTGGCTGAGAAGACAAATCTTAGAACAGTTTGGGAAACATTATTTAAGAAACAACATTATAACTTTTTAAACTTTTTTTT
>NC_048226.1:94206077-94321928 GCF_002007445.2 Ailuropoda melanoleuca | reverse complement strand
GGGGGGGGCGGTCCTTGGGAGAATCTGCCCTATTACAATGGTCTTTCTTCCATCCTTCTCACTTGCTTTCCATCCTGCTGAGATGTCGCTTTGATTAAAGGAAGCTTCCTCTGATTACTCCCAGGTAGACCTATCTGCCCCCTCTGGGCTCCAATGTTGGTTGGTTTCTTTCCCCTGATCCAGCAACTTCCAAACTGTCTCAAAGCTCATCTGTGTATTGCCTCTCTCTCCCTCTCCTCTGTGAACATTTATAGAATAGAGACCTCGCCTTATTCAGCTGTATATTCTTCTTCTTCTCTCAGTGCCTAACTTCTGGAGGTGGGCAATAGGTTTATACAAGAGACAATGAATAATTTAAAGTTAGCCAAGGGACATCATTAAACAATACTGCTGTAGGATTTCAGACGATAAAATGTTAGTTCAGATTGACTTTTGGTAATTACAACTCCTATCCATTCAATGCTTCGCTGGTTACCAGGCAATTTCCTCCAAAGTGTTTCATTTCGATTCTCAACCTCATACCAGTGAGCACGACAGAGCATGTAATACTGCTACCAACATACAGCTCCAGAAGTTGAGGGTTAGAAAGTCTGATGTCACTACCAAACACACATCCAGAAAGTGGTGGGCCTTTACTAGGAGCCAGATTATCTCACCCTAACCCTAATGTCTTTCAACACCAAGGGTCACTTTCTCATCAGATACATGGGACCCCAAGACCCAGAGAGTTTTAGTCACCGAGGCAAGGCCCAATGTCTCCCAGAGCAATGCTTCCCGTTCCTCTGAGCAGAATTGATAGACATTGCCTTTCTAATGGAAGAGTTCTGGTTTCACAGTCATTAGGTTTGTATTCTCAAGTCGGTTATGTCACCCGATCCTGAATTCATTTTTCTATAAAGTAAGGTTGGGATTCTCAATTATTGTGAGCATTCAATGAGATTGAGTGAATTGTCATGGCATAAGGAGTGTATTCAATTAAGGGCTGGCTGTCCATCATATAATTATTGTTTTCTGAGAGCTGGAATCCAATTTTGAGTCTCTTCAAAATAGTAATAATCCTTTTTATAGGCTATCTATTATAAGCCAGGCATTTTACATGCCTCTTTATAACAGCCTTTCCAGTGCTGTCCTCTGAGGAGGGACTGTGATTCCTGCCACACCCACACTTCCTGAGGAAGGAACTGATCCTTTGTTGTTCCTTGAGCAAGAGGGACTGCGTTCTGAGCCGTGTTACCCTTTTCCTGACTACAGTGGATAGGATAGGAGCAGGGCATGCCAATCAGACTTTGTTTCTCAGGAGAGTTCAGAGAGAACCAGCAGTTGTTCATGGAGGAAAAGGCAGATTTGACGCAGGCACGAGTACAGGCCGCCGTGGCTGAGCCATGCTGTCGTGTCCCTGGAGTGGAGAGCCGCACGTTCCGGCCCTGGGAGGGACCGCAGCAGGTCAGAAGGATGCAGCTTCCATGGGTTCTGAGTGGTCTTCCCACTCTGGTCTTACAGAGATTCTGATGTCTTCTGGAGAGCTGCCTTTCTCTGCTGCATTTTGTCAAGCTTCCCTTTATATGAGGCAAACTGAGGACATCTCAGTTATTTTTAATTAAAAGACAAACACAGATAACCATTATTATTTTTTTAAAGATAAGGGAAAAGGAGATCCATAGAGATTGACTGTTGTCCTAGGGCCATAAAGTGAGCTAGGAGGCTGAGCTGGGATTCAATCCGAGGTTCTTCTGGTATCGCAATTCTCTTCTAACTGTGCTATAAAGCCAATACTTGCTGAATATCCCTGGATTACACATAGACTATGTTTTCCTTTTTTGGTGAATTTTTAAAATGATAGCACTCATTTTCCCACTAACCAGAAGAGATAGGAGATCAGATATGTGTGGGATAAGCTTTTATGTAAGAAAAGTGCAGGAATGTGTCCCGTGTGTTTTGAAGGTAGACTTGCCCCTCCCAATATAGGACCTGAGAAAGTATTATCAACTTTAGAACACTTTTTTTGAAGAAACTTAAGGACTCATGGAGCATAAAGGTGCTTTGACTGGGGTGTTGGGAAGTGATTCCACAGAAATTGTTGGTAAGTAGATGGTGGCATGTAAAATCCCTTTGGTCAGGAGAGCATGTGGTCCTTTTTAGAAATTTCATTTCTTAAAGAAATTGCATAATAATTTGTAGGGGGAGAATTTTCATGTACAGCTAAGATAACAATGACAGAAAATCAGAGTTTATTCTAAACAGTAAATTTTATTTAGTAACAGTAAAGTCTATTCTAAAAAGTAATTTTATCAGTAAAAGCATGGCATTGTTGGGGGGCAAATAGACAGGTCTTCTCACATTGGCTGGGAATGATGGCGGTGGGTGGGCCATTCTCACCGCGGTGAAGAGAGAGAGAGTTAAGCCTGAGTCTCAGCTTTGCCTCCTAATTGTCTGACCTATGGAAAATTATTTAACTTCTCTAAGCCTTAGTTTTCTTATAAATAAAATGGGAATAATAATAGTAAATACTCTATAGGTAATGAAAATAAAATGCTTAGCTCAGTGTCTCACACAAACTGCTGTATAGATCATTACTGAAGTTCCTCTATCTTTGGTATTTATTTATTTATTGTTGAGAGAGAAAGAGAGAGGGCACAGGTGTGCAGGAGAGGGGGGCAGGGGGGAGGAGCTGAGGAAGAGGGAGAGAATCTCAAGCAGACTCCATGCTGGTCACAGAGCTTGATGTGGGCTTGATCTCAGGACCCTGAAATCATGCCCTGAGCCGAAATCAAGAGTCAGGTGCTTAACACACTGAGCCCCACAGGCGCCCCTCTTTGGTACTTTAATTATTTCTTCATGAATGTAAATTTCTGAAAATTATACCCAACCGAGACTTCCTGGAAATCGCAGTGGTTGTGACTCTTTCATGGTTCTTTCCCATCTCTCTTTCTCTCTCTCTCTCTCTCAATCTCTCAATCTCTTGATCTCACTGTCTCCATTGTCTTCAGTCTTTTTCTTCCCCTTGCCTCCACGATCTATTCAACTGGTTCAAACTTCCTGGGAGTCATTCATGTCTTAGTGTGAAAAATGGTCCTTGGCCAGCAATGCTCTGCTCTGGCCTCTCATTTCAGTCTTTCATTCTACTGCCACTTCCTAAAGTAGCTTAAGGCTTCCATGACCTGGAAATAGGAATTAAAGATTGCCTCCAAGAGTTAAACTGGGAAATCAATACGTAATTAACAAATGAAAATACATGCAAAGCCATTTACAGGGACAGGCTGTCTATCAGGCCAAAAAATCTTGACTCTAACTTAATTAAGAGCAAGAATGTAACATCAGAGAGACAGTATTTTGCATAACTGAAATTGTGTACCTTTTAACCATTGCCTCCTCATTCCCTCTCCAGCTCCCAGCAACCACCCTTCTGCTTGGTTTCTATGAGTCTGATTATTTTAAAAAAAGTGAGAGAGAACAACAATATGTCTCAGAAACATAGTCGCTCAGCTACAGAAGGCAAAGAAAAGAAAGAATTAAGGAAGAAGCTTCAGGGATTGCCCATCTAAACCCTGATCAGAGGAGAAGGAGGTTTGATCTTAGAATTCTTTCTGCTTGTATAAGATTATAAGGGCATCCTTATTAGGAAGAGGAATGCGTGGGGTTCTTATGTAATGGCATTAACCATTCGATCACATTAAGAAAATTCCTTGATATGATTCTTTGTTCCTCAGGCAATGTTAATTGACTTTGCACACGGCCTGTTTATGGAAAGAAAATGCCACACTTCCTGAGTATGTGTAATTTGCATAGTAGGTAAGTTAACACATGAGTGTGCTGACTTTAGAGTTTGAGGAGAGTGAAGAGCACACATTCTCCATTGCAAGGGATAGTGGGACGGGCAGTGTTCTTCCCGCACTTGGTTAATTGGCTTGCATGACCCAGCCGTAGGAGACCCAGAATTACGTGGTAGTCAATGGTCCAATGCATGTACCATATTCAGAGAACAGTATCTAGCCCACACATGGTGCTGTTCCTCAGATGGGGCCTCAGTTAGGCATCCTATATATAAAAATATATGCCTATATATATGCCTAACTGAGGCCCCATATATATATATTTTTTCTTTCTTTTTTTTCTTTTCTCAGAGGCCAGACAAATAAATTGGATAGGATGTAATAGTCACCGTCTTTTCTGGATTTTCAAATCTTTGGAGGGGTGGTACAATTTGCTGCAATTTCCTAGGAATGTGGTGTCACTTTTGCTGCATCATCTTGGCAGGGAAAAGGGGCAGTTTCTGGATTTTCCATTTGGATATTTACACCGTAATTGGTCATAGTAGATCGGGGGACCATTATGAGGGTTCTACCAGCTGCTAAGTATATGTAACCAAAATACATATTTGGGACTCAGAGGAATAACAACCTGAATCCATTTGGCCAAAGCTTCGTGAAACACCTGGCCTTCTTAAATCTTTCCTCTCCCTCATGAAGCATGTTGGTGTTCGGGCCTGGTATCAGTCTACTGGTTATTGATATTCCTTCCGTAGAGCATGGCTAAACTGAAAAAAATGGCCACAGTTTCCCTTCGGGACAGGGTTGGGGAATATTTGCTTAATATATATGTGGTAAAGTTGCAGAATCCTTATTCAAGGAGATTCGCTTCCTGCTTCCAGCAATAGGCTCTGAGCCTGTGAATTAATTTAGATTGAGAAACTGGCCGAGGTGCGTAGGTTTTCATATCAGGAGCTCTTGTTAGCCTTTCAGTCTCCGTATCTTAATTTTTCTGCATATATTTATACATACATGTATATAAATTGATAACACGCTAGTCAGCACTCCATCTGTCTACCTTGTAGGAACACCACTAGTCTTGTCAATCGAGAAACCCTGAAAGCCACTGTAGCCTCACCACTCGTTATGGACTTTCTATCCACTTAGCCTGCAAACATTAAGTACTTCCTCTTGGCTTCTTCCTTTCTGGGCTTCCATCATCCCCACTGATGTTAGGGAACTCAGTTCCATGGCCACGGCCCCTATAGTCAACATGACCTTGAGCGGACAGCCACTGCCACCTTTCCCATCAGTGCATTTCTTACCTCCCTAATGGAGGAAATGCACTCTGGGTTCTCCTGGGGAACAGTCCGATGTGAGCTCGCCGGCTTTATATAATAATCCCATTCCAGCGATCCTACCTTCCTGAGTCGGTTCATCTTATCTTCAACACGGTGGCAAGGATGTTCTGATTTCTCCACATCGTTTGCTCATGTTTATCGTTAAGTCCAGGCTGTAAGACACTGCCCTGTCAAATTGTCAGGACTCATTTCTAGCACCTTTCTGAAACCTTAAAAATTTTGAGAAGGGGGTGAGGGCCCCCAAACCAATAATTTTTCTGTCTTGTCTTATATTCTCCTGCCAGGTGGGTGTAACTGCCATGATACTCATTGTATTCCTCAGGATCTTGTGGATACACTGTTGGGAGTTACTGTAATTCTTTTGGCGCATCGGGAACATATCCCCAGAGTAGGGCTCATGGTTGTTATTGGCTATGAGGATCTCACCAAGACTGATGGTGTTGCCTGGGACATGGGAGATTTCCTTGGGGGACAAAAGAGATAAGTGAGGGAATCGAGTAAGTACATAAAATTTCTGTCTGATATAGTTGACATATTTTATGTTTTTTTCCCAATACAAGCAAGCACCATCTGGTTACCCAAACCAGAGAATATACCCGTAAGTATGACAAAGATAGAAGATAGAAGTCAAACATAACAAAAATTTATCTTTATTGAGATTTCATGCTTTTGCATGATGAAGGTATATCATCTGTAAGGACTGGGAGGCAAGTTGATCCAAACTTCCTTTAAATTGCACAACTTATCATTGTTCTAGAATATTCTGTGTCATTGGTACAGACTTGTAGGTATCTTCTGAGCTGTCATTTTTCCAAGGAGATCTTTTTTCCATGACCAGGAATGGATCCAGGTTTTATGGGTGTGGAAACATATACAATATTAGAGCCACTCTTTGTATTAGCCGGGGTTCTCCAGAGAAATGGAATCCTATCAATTCCTACTGGTACACACACACACACACACACACACACACACACACTTATTTATTTATTTTAGGAATTGCTTATGCAGTATGAAGACTGGGAAGTGCCACAATCTGCTATCTGTAAGCTAGAGAGCCAGAAAAGCTGGTGGTATAATTCAGGCTGGGTCTGAGAACCCAGGAGTGCCAAAGTCTGTCTCAGGGCAGGAGAAGATGGATGTCCCAGCTCAGGCAAAGAGAGGAAATTCACGTTCCTCCACCTTTTTGTTCTATTCGGGCCCTCAACATGTTGGGTGATGCCCACTCACTTTGGTAAAGCTGGGCTTCTTTACTCAGTCTGCAGATTGAAATGCTAATGTCTTCTGGAAACACCTTCACAGACACACCCAGAAATAATGTTTTACCAGCTCCTGGGCATCCCTTAGCCCAGCCAAGTAGACACATAAAATAACCATCACATTCTTTAAGGAAAAGAAAAGTAAATTTAAAATACAGAATTAAGTACAGGGCCTTGGAATGAGACTGTCAGGTGAGGAGTCCTGAAGCTTTAACATCATCAGCTTTGTATTTGTCCACTTCTGTCCCCATCATTATGGAAGAGTGTACCTCTCAGATTCTTGGGACAATACCTACGTCTGTGCACTTCGCGTCTGTGGCTGATAGTACATTAACATTCGGAGGAACTCCCTTACCATAGTCTGAGTAAGTGTTCTTGTTTAACTGCATAATATTTAATCCTGGACGAGAATAATATTGCCAGGGAGCTGCTTTTCAGTGAAAGGGATTTGTAACCAGACAACTGTTCGGAGACCATTTCCTGGATTCTGACATAATTCAATTCAAAACTCGAGACGTTCGATTATTGTTCGAAGGGAAACTTGTTTATAGATGCATGTCCTAGTATTTCCTGACTTGTGCAACTCCTGCTTAGAGGCTGGGCTTCTTTATCGTAGACTAGATGGCTCCAAATCTTCTCTCACAGTTTCCTAGAGCTTGGGCAATTTGTGATGGTTTTAAGTATGAAAGCACCTACGTCTTTGCCTCTGTGGAGACTTTGTTTTCTAATATGGTGGTGTAGGACGTCACTATCATGGCTACTGTTCTTGTGTATTCTTCCTCTTCAACCTCTGATGGGCAACCAAGTGATGTAACCTGTTTAATGAAAACCTTTACGCACTTGGCGTCACTACAGCTAGTGCTCTGACCAAGTCTTCCGTGACTGCAGCCTTTGGGCAATGAAGAGCTTGAGGCGGGCCAGGCCCGTAGGCTCCCTGCCCTGCATGCCCACATCACTCGACAGCCCTGTATCTCTCTGCAGGTGGGAATCAGCTCCTTACTCCTGGGTTTCGGAGGTTGTTGAGTGGCTCTTCCAGACCATGCCCGCTCAAGTGGGAGCTACAGACACGTCCATCGTTCCATTTCCTCTGTGGCAGTCCGAAGTGGAGATGGCATCAGGCTCAGGTCCCCATCATCCTCATTGCTTTTTTCATGCCCAGCCCTGCTGCGGGGATGGACACTTCTTTTGTGGGGCTCCCTTCCTTGGTTGTTTCTTGATCTTTTAGATCCAATGTTGTTGCTCACTCACCAGGTGGAATCGTAAACAGCTTTCAGACAACAGCCGGGAGTAATGTCCTCAAAATGGTCATCAAAGGATTTGTTGACTAAAATGGTAGGGGCTGCGGTTCTGTCATTATAACATTCTCAGGCAGTGACGTCTGCGTCATGCCTACCGTCTGGATCTCAGAGACGGTAAGACAGCTACGTTCCTATGAGTGAGGGATGGGCCAGGTTTGCTGATTTTAATGCATATTCCCTTCCCATTACTCTGAAACAGCTCCTGCTGTTTAAAAAAGCGTTGGAAGACATCAGCAGTAGGTGCTGTGCATATCTGGAGACTTTTTGCCTGGTGAGATCAGGGAAGATTTTCCTAGAGGGCGGAGTGAGATTATGCTAGCTGGTCATAGAAGGCAGATCAGAGACATTTGGCCTTTGGTCTCGTGCTAGTTGGGTTAAAGCCTGGGGATCCCCAACCCCCCCATCATACCCAAATGGTGGGCGCCTCTTTCTCTGAAACCCCGGGCAGCTGACAGTGCTCCCATTTCTGCTCATTATTTCACAAATTCCAATGTGACAAAGGCAAATATATTAAAGTGTTCCTTTTCCTTTCTGTTGAAACACAGTTGACACACAATGTTACATTAGTTTCAGGTGCATCTGTTACCTGTTCTGATGGTGGTGAAATTAACACAGCAGGTAGGAAATGTCTTCTTTATTATTTTGATGATAGTCCTGAGAGGGAGCCAGGAAATATATTACCTCATGTACTTTGATCTTTGTGCAATTTTAGATGTCTTAATACATCTCTAATTTTTTTTCCAAATGACATTTTCATGGGGAATCATTTGAGTCTGTGTTGAAGGAGCGAGGAAGGAGGAGGACAAACTAGGACAAACTCTGTAAGGTGTTGCCTTCTGTCCGACTCGGTGGGAAACTGGATCTCAGTGGATCCCCGCGTCCTTGGATTCACCCCCCTTGAACGGCTTACTCACTGGGGCAGAGCTCAAGCAAGCACCTGCACCCCACAACCTTTGGTCTCCTGCCCCAGGAATCTGGCTCTTACTGGTGTTGCTGTTAGGCTCATACTCCCTGCTATTTTTAGGTAAAAAAAAGAAAAAAAAAGGTAGATTTGTTTGTTTGCTACATTATTTCAGTAAAGAAAAGACAACTCGTCATTTGAATTATTTATGTCTTGAGACATACCCAAAGAGCTATATTCAACATTAAAAATCTATGCAAACAAAGGTTTATTTGTTTGGGAGGAATCTGGACCACCTCCCTCCCCACTTTAAGCCCTCTTGAGACAGCTCATTGTTGTTGGAATTCCCATTTCCTGGGTTCTTAGTGATATTGAGACTGTTTTTAGTGTTTTTTAGTCCTTTCTATTTTCCTGGCAGCCAGTTCTGCTCCATCTAGCAGAATTTCTTGATGGAGTTGTTTTAAATGAGAGAGGGTGGGGATCTGTTCAGGAAAACAGGAGGAGGGGGTAGAGGGTGGGTAAAGGAGGAAAGAGGAGAGAGGAGGATAGGAGGAGATTTAATTCCCAGGCTTTTCTTTGGGTCCTGGCCACCTCCTTCTTTCAGGGCTGGGTTCATGCTACTGTCCTCACTTGCTTTCCTGCAGGGCTGAGTCTCCATCCTCACAGAATGACTTACCTGACCAGTACTCGTTCTGGGTCATCCTGCCTGCAGATTCTTTTTTCTTTTCTTTTCTTTTCCTTTTCTTTTCTTTTCTTTTCTTTTCTTTTCTTTTCTTTTCTTTTCTTTTCTTCTTTTTTTTTAAATTTTTTGAAGATGTATTTATTTATTTGAGAGAGAGAGAGAGAGAAGGGACAGAGGAGAGGGAGAGAAGCAGGCTCTCCGCTGAGCATGGAGCCCAACACAGGGCTTGAGGAAGGACTTAATCTCATCACCCTGAGATCACCAGGACCTGAGCCCAAATCAAGAGCCAGTTGTTTTACCAACCAAGCCACCCAGGTGCCCCCCACCTGCAGATTCTTAAGCCCAAAAGGCAGAGCGGCCTGGAGCTCAGCCCCCTCTAGGCCTCTGAGGACAGGATTCAGCAGATGATGGCCCCTGCATCTCACTGTGCATGGAATCCCAGGAGATGCATTAAATGTCTACTGAGCCACTGACCCGTGACGTCATGTCATCTTTACATGACTGCTCTATAAGTCTCCCCTCATCACCCGTCCTTTCACAGGTGTGGCACCTGACACTCAGATTAAGCAGTTTACCTGGGGTCCCAAGTGTAAGGACTAAGACCGTAACTCAGCCTCTTTCTTTGTACTTTGCCAGGGGGACTAGACTTAGCCTTCACCACCTGACCAACAGGGAAGCATGGGCAGAACTCATCTCCTTCTCTCCAGTGTCCCCACCTCTATCGAATGAGGTGGAAACTTCTCCCAGCGCTTCTGCCTTTTCCTGAAAATGCCAGCACAGGGCATTTTCACTCCTCTCAACACTCCTTATGGGGCACAGAATCTTACAGAGGGTGAAACCTCGTGGGGAAGATCAGGTCTGTAAAGTATCTGTTTCAGAGTTGAACCCAGGGGAAGATGCCAGTGGATTTCATGAGCAAATGTATACAGAGGGGTCTTGGCCAGGTGCCAGTCCATCACGATGTGAATGCTCCTTTCCATTTTGCATGTGGAAACCACTTGGCAAATTGCTGAGAACCAGAAGCTCCAGAGTAACTAAATTGAGTCTTCTCTTTGGTCGGGGAGGGGACGAACAAGAATGTACAAGTGGGAAAACGTTACTCTTGACAGGCTGCCTGCTTTTCCCAAGGAACCGTAATTTCTCTGTGTCTTAACTCCTCTATCTGCAAAATAGACACAATTATTCTTATCTTTATGAATTGCACCAGGCTTTGGCAAAGACAGATGGGGAATATATATGAGAAAGTCTTATATCCTTAGGAAGGAAGGCAGCTTATATTCCAAGGTATTTAAGTTATTAATTTTGTTCAAAAATTAAAAATGGATTAGGGAAGCCACAAAGGCATTTTATTGCTCTAAGCTGTTAGAAAGTTCCAGCTGAGTGGACTCATCCAAGGTTTTCTTCAAATGAGCAGGATTAAGCTATTATTTTTATTAATCTGGATGGTTTCTTCGTCCTGTACAATTCTTAAAACCTCATTGTGATTCATTTTGACTCTCAAAACTCAGGCTGAAAACGTTTTAGGAGTGAGGCAGACTAGACTGATATTTTTCTAAAGATTCTACAAGACTGGATTATAAAGCATGCAGAAAACAGGAGCAGAGGCTAATTTGGTTGGGAGTTGGTGCTTATGGCGGGAAGGTCAAGGGTTTGTTTCCTTTAGCAAACAGACTCTTCCTAAAAAATAAGAATACTGTAAGCCGAAGCCTTGTTTGTTCTAAACATATAGTAATATAACTTCTTGTTCCTTTTCAATGTAGCTTATGGCAAAAAGCATGGACAGTATGTCAGCAGCATGTCAGCTTTTTATGGACCAGCTATTTCAACTTCCATCGATTTTTTTTTACTCCTCAAGTTCAAGGTCTGCATTTGTGAAATGCAGTTACTAGTACCACTTCTAATAGGTGTTCATGGTGTGCCGCAGAACCTCTTACGTGCCTCCCTAATATCCATTGTTCCCCTGCACCTCCTTTCTTTCCTGGGTAGGAAACTTGCTTATTTGGGGCAGCAAGTGCCCAGCTTAATACTCACACTTTCACAGTGTCCTCTTACTGGAGTTGGCAAATGGGACCTAGGTAGTGTTATACCGCAGGTCTCTGGAGTCGTTTTTGGTTTCCTGAGAAAAGGGGACAGAAAGGATTGGTGCATCTTGCCTACTTCCTTCTGCTTTGCATGTAGACGTGTTTCCTGGAGCTATGCCAGCCATTCTGCAAGCATGAGAACAAAACTAAAGAAGGCAGAGCAGAAAGATAGCCTACTACCAGGCTCCGAATGGCACCAAATAAAGGGTAGAAGCCAAACCAGAAGTTTCCCACCTAGGAAATGGGAGACAAATAAACCCTACTTGTATAAGCCACTCTTCATTGGCTTATACACGAACCTGAATGTGTTCCTGGCTGCTAAAGAGAGTGAACAACGTAACAGCCATAGCTTGCGTAGCATGAAGTTTGTCATACTTCGGAGATTTATTAAGTGTTACTCCTACCTCCTGTGTTACTCAGTGAGTGCTTTGAGTATGGTATGGTTAGTATCCCTTTCTCTTTCTTTCTTTCTTTCTTTCTTGGGAAAAAGCAGAGGGAGAGGGAGAGAGATAATCTTAAACAGGCTCCATGCCCAGCGTGGAGCCTGAGGTAGGGCTCGATCTCATGACCTTGAGATCATGACCTGAGCGGAAATCAAGAGTCAGACGCTTAATCAACTGTGCCACCCAGGTGCCCCCTCCTTCTTTTTAATTAGCTTAACAAATACTAAATTTCAGTGATGTGCTGGATACTTTGTGAAACTCTCCAGAATTTCTCAGACAAAGATGAATATGACTGAGCCTTTGCCCTTGAGGCAGTCAGAACCTCGATGGGAAGACAACTAACTATAATTCAGGGCAGGGGGTGCCTGGTGGCTCAGTGGGTTAAGTGTCCGACTCTTCATTTAGCTCAGGTCATGATCTCAGGGTTGTGGGATCGAGCCCAACGTCGGGCTCCATGCTCTGTGGGGAGTTTGCTTCTATCCCTCTACCTCTGCCCTTCTCCTCCCACAACCCCCCCCCAAAAGATCCCAAAAGACTATAATTCAGAGCAATGAGTACTATTGTGGAAAAATGTATACCATGCTTTTAGGACATGGGGTAGAACACAGTGTAAAAAGATGTAAGACAAACGCAAAGGGAAAGAGATGTCTTCCATCTGAGCAGCGTGTGGCGCTGGAAACGCTGCCCAGGGAGGTGGCTGGAGCTGCCCGCTTCGTGGTGCTGAGCGGCGCGAGAATTTGAACTCAGTCTCTGAAATACACGGTAACAGTAATAATGGCTAGCAGTTAAGGGTCGCGTCCTTGGTGTCTGTCACTCAGCAGGTATTATCTCATATAACACCCACAATAACTCTCTGAGCTAAGAACCATCATTGTCTACCATTTTACAGATGAAGAAACTAAGACTCAGTGAGGTTAAGTGACTTGCCCCAAACCACATAAGTGGTATAAAAATGGAGCTAGGATTAGAACCATGTAGCTCTGACTCCATGCTCTGCACGAGGCACCGCGGAGAAACCTGTCCCAGTTTGTGCCTCGGCAGTGTCTATGCTACTGCGTCCTATGGTCCCAGGATGTACTATGGTCTCGTCTTTGATATTATGCTCTTTGTCTGGGCCACTTTCTGATCTGGTATCTGCAACCCCTACCGGCAGAAGGTATGTTAAGTGGAGGCTGATAACATATTTTTACTTCAACTTGTTCTGTTCCGACCTGTTTGTTTTTATGTCTCCAAGATGCTGGCCATCTCATGGACAGCTGGACTCCCAGGGATGCCAGGGTTAGGGGCGAATTTGGAGGAGGATAAGAAGGCTTCCAGAGTGTTGCTGTTGGGGTGGTTTTGGGGGCAGTGTGAATCAGAGAAGACTTCAGGAAAGAGATGGCATTTGAGCTTCATTTAATTGGATTGGTTCATATTAGTATTTCCTCGGGCTAGGCACCCAATCTAGCATGGTGACTTAAGGTCTGGCTTTGCAAAGCTATTTCAAGTATCGTGAATTCATGTGGGTTAAGCTGGTTGAGTCTGAAGAATGAATCATACCGGAAACCCTTTGTAGAACTGGGGATTGTGTAGGGGAGCTGAGAACGCAGTGTTCTTGGAC
This sequence comes from Ailuropoda melanoleuca, assembly GCF_002007445.2. NCBI lineage: Eukaryota > Metazoa > Chordata > Mammalia > Carnivora > Ursidae > Ailuropoda > Ailuropoda melanoleuca. The sequence goes on along the minus strand of NC_048226.1, from coordinate 94,308,557 downwards.
CTCCATCAAAAGTGTGCGCTGTCCTCATCCACGGTGCTTTTTGTACGATGAGTTTCGACTCCATGTGCACACACAGCGCTACTCGTAAGACACTCCGGATGCCGTCTTCACTGACACTCATCACGAAGCATGTGAATGAGATAGGGATGGCCATGTGTGTTGTGTTGGTGAGGAGACAGAGGCTCAGAGAAGTAAAATGACTTGCCCATGGTCTCCCAGCATGACAGCCTGATAAGGAGTTTGTGAACTTCAAGTCCAGCGTCTGTTCCAGGACACCATGATGCTTTCCTGTCCAGAGCACAGGAACCAGGACCCAACCATGTGTCCTGAGACAGAGGTACATGGATTCCCTTCACCCCTTTAGCCCTGTTGAACTAGCATCTGTGAGAGAGCCAGAAGAGATGAGGATGGCAAGCCAGGTTCAATCATTCACAAGACCCAAGGAAGCTGGTGAAGGGGAGCAGAGAATAGGGTCCGAGAAGTGAGGGAGCTTGCAAGGAGAGCCAGAGGGCCCCAGCAGCCCTGGTGGTGAACTCTGTCTTAGGGCAGCGGCATCTTCTCTGGTCACAGACTTTGGCTCCAGAGAGTTCTAGGCTCAGGTTCGTTCCACATCTATTGGTGGAATGCCAGGCATGCGGCATGTGGTAGAGGTAACATGGCGAGCAAGACAAGTTGCCTGTTCGGAGGGAGCTTGCAGGCTGGAGGGAGAGACAGACAAATAAACAGGTGCCCACGGTCCAACGGGCGAGGGAGGCATGCAGGGTCCTCAGGTTCCTCGGGGGAGGGGAATTCCCTCGGAAGTGGAAGGTTTACAATCAAGAAAGGCTTCTTGAGAGAGGCTTCACCCAAAGTGAGATCTCATGAGTAGGAAGAGCGAGCGGGCAGAAGAGCTGATGGTGAGGGAGGGAGGAAGAAGTAGAGCGCTTGCAGAGGCCAGCCACGCTCCCTTTCAGCAAGGGTATTTCTCCCATCCCCGTCCCCCTTTGTTCCCCTATCTGTCCCAGTGCCTGCTCCCAGCATTTCTGCAGCTGAGTGGACATGCGCCTTCCACCCCCGTCAGGTCACAGCACTGTATCTGAGCATCCCTAGATTTGAGAAAGCTTTGTCCTTTTATCCCAGAAGATACTGTATGTGCAAAGACCACAGCAGTATCTTCTGCTTTGTACATTCTTTTTTTTTTTTTAAGATTTTATTTATTTATTTGACAGAAAGAGACAGCCAGCAAAAGAGGGAACACAAGCAGGGGGAGTGGGAGAGGAAGAAGCAGGCTCCCAGCGGAGGAGCCTGATGTGGGGCTCGATCCCCAGAATGCCGGGATCACGCCCTGAGCTGAAGGCAGACACTTAACGACTACGCCACCCTGGCGCCCCATGCCATTGTATATTCTGCAGACATACCAAAGTGACTGATGAGGTAGACTTAAATAATATTAATTCCTATTTTTAAAAAATTCCCGAGAATCTGATATTGGAGGTTTGTCTCCTACTTCTTCCAGTGGTAGAAGTGATGACTTACTACAGAATGATTTTGCTGTGCTCTTGGAAGGATCACGGGATGAGTCTTTCTTTTTTAGGACAATGACATGTAGTCATGAAGTTACATGAGATGTCTTGATGACTTAGTCAAGCTACCCTTCTCCATCACCTCACTCTGAAGAGCTCTGAGTTTCTGGGGATGAGTTGGCAACTTTGCACTGGAGCTGAGTAGCCTTCTGATGGAAGTTACCCTTAGGCTTTCTGAACTTTCTTTTTGATAGTCAGCCAGCAGATCTTATTTGATAGCTAGAGATAATCTCCATTGAGTCCTGGAGGACTCATTTCCTAGGAGGAAATCACCAAGGAGAATGGGAAGGGAAGTTGGTAGAGTGACCCGGGTGTAACACTGAGTCCTATAATGATTGTCTCATGGGGGACAGCTGGTCCTGGCAAAATATGTGGTTAGGGTTGGATGTCCATGGTATGCTGGTCAATGTGGAACCACTGGCTCTTGTCAAAAATTATGCATATATCAGTGCTCACAAGTTTATGATAATTAACCTTGACATAAAAGATGCATAGCACACATTTTACAAATAATAATAAAATAGACAATACTTTTTTTTAATGATTTTTTATTATATTATGTTAGTCACCATACAGTACATCCCTGGTTTCTGATGTAAAGTTCGATGATTCATTTAGTTGCGTATATCACCCAGTGCACCATGCAATACAGGCCCTCCTTACTACCCATCACTAGTCTATCCCATTCCCCCAACCCCTCCCCTCTGAAGTCTTCAGTTTGTTTCTCATAGTCCATAGTCTCTCATGTTTCATTCCCCCTTCTGATTACCCCCCTTTCTTTCTTTCTTTTTTTTTTTTTAAAGATTTTATTTATTTATTTGACAGAGATAGAGACAGCCAGCAAGAGAGGGAACACAAGCAGGGGGAGTGGGAGAGGAAGAAGCAGGCTCATAGCGGAGGAGCCTGATGTGGGGCCCGATCCCATAACGCCGGGATCACGCCCTGAGCTGAAGGCAGACGCTTAACCGCTGTGCCACCCAGGCGCCCCTACCCCCCCTTTCTTTATCCCTTTCTTCCCCTACCGATCATCCTAGTTCTTATGTTCCATAGATGAGAGAAATCATATGATAATTGTCTTTCTCTGCTTCACTTATTTCACTTAGCATTATCTCCTCCAGTGCCGTCCATGTTGCAGCAAATGTTGAGAATTCGTTCTTTCTGATAGCTGAGTAATATTCCATTGTATATATGGACCACAGCTTCTTAATCCAGTCATCTGTTGAAGGGCATCTCGGCTCCTTCCACGATTTAGCTATTGTGGACAATGCTGCTATGAACATTGGGGTGCATAAAATAGACAATACTTTTTATCATAAATTCTATATAGCCAGTTGACTCCCAGAGAATTCTTTGGGTTGATTTGGGCCAAGCTCTTGAATCTGCGATTTACGAATGAGTGTAATTCTCCACATGAATACTCACATGTGTTTTTATTTATGTTAATTAGTAAGATGAAAGAAGAATAACTAAATCAACAATAAGAATGTTTCTTCACTGATGATAGTTTCTGAATCCTGGGAGAATATTTCCTCACTTTTTTTTGGTAATGATGACAGACATGACACACATTTAAATTTTAATTTATAGAGCATTTTCTTCATTATGTTCTTAAGTCTAGACAAGCAACAAAACAATGAATCAAGCCCTGATTAACAGGACCTGCAGATTTCTGTGTTGTAAATGCCCCCACGGTCACTGATTCAGGCTACCAGTGTGAGGTCCCTGAATGCACGGGTCCAAAGAGATATGCCGTGTACAGCGTTTCCATTCTACAGATGCAACAGGCACAAATGACTTCAAAAGATGTGTAGGGGCGCCTGGGTGGCTCAGTCGTTAAGCGTCTGCCTTTGGCTCAGGGTGTGATCCCAGCGTTATGGGATCGAGCCCCACATCAGGCTCTTCCACTNCTGTGAGCCTGCTTCTTCCTCTCCCACTCCCCCTGCTTGTGTTCCCTCTCTTGCTGGCTGTCTCTCTCTCTGTCAAGTAAATAAATAAAATCTTTAAAATAAATAAATAAATAAATAAATAAAAGATGTGTAGACAATAGTAAAGAAGAGTAAAATGATTGGAAAGTGATGCATGTTGACTCTTATCACCTTTGACTTAGTATAATTGATTGAATTATAGATTATCTCATTTAATGTTTAATAATATCTGTGCTTAACAATAGGCTTGAAAATTCCTGACAACCCACCCATCGGTTCTCACAAGTCAATGTAGCTGTCTGTAGCACAACACGGCCAGAAGCGCCTCCTGGTCAGACTGCCCTGGCATAAAAGCTGTGCGTTTTTAATTACGGCCAAGCAGGACAAAAACAGAGCAAGGGGGGCGCCTGGGTAGCGCAGCGGTTAAGTGTCTGCCTTCGGCTCAGGGCGTGATCCCGGCGTTATGGGATCGAGCCCCACATCAGGCTCCTCCACTGTGAGCCTGCTTCTTCCTCTCCCACTCCCCCTGCTTGTGTTCCCTCTCTTGCTGGCTGTCTCTCTCTCTGTCAAGTAAATAAATAAAATCTTTAAAATAAATAAATAAATAAATAAATAAAAGATGTGTAGACAATAGTAAAGAAGAGTAAAATGATTGGAAAGTGATGCATGTTGACTCTTATCACCTTTGACTTAGTATAATTGATTGAATTATAGATTATCTCATTTAATGTTTAATAATATCTGTGCTTAACAATAGGCTTGAAAATTCCTGACAACCCACCCATCGGTTCTCACAAGTCAATGTAGCTGTCTGTAGCACAACACGGCCAGAAGCGCCTCCTGGTCAGACTGCCCTGGCATAAAAGCTGTGCGTTTTTAATTACGGCCAAGCAGGACAAAAACAGAGCAAGGGGGGCGCCTGGGTAGCGCAGCGGTTAAGTGTCTGCCTTCGGCTCAGGGCGTGATCCCGGCGTTATGGGATCGAGCCCCACATCGGGCTCCTCCACTGGGAGCCTGCTTCTTCCTCTCCCACTCCCCCTGCTTGTGTTCCCTCTCTCACTGGCTGTCTCTATCTCTGTCGAAAAAATAAATAAAATCTTTAAAAAAAAAAAAAACAGAGCAAGGAGTCACAAAACCTTCAGAGCCTGTGTGAGTGTTTGGTAGGGTGAACTCGCTGTCCCAGTCTGCACAAAAAGTACAACCACCTGAGAACTGCCTCAGTCCAGTGTAGACCATCCCACCCCTCACCCTTGGTGTGGTATACACCTTTCATGTGCTTGGTGAACCCCCCTAGGCTGTGAATGCAGTCCTGCAAACACCAGCGTTTGAAGGGCAGGGGACTAGGCCTGCCCGTGGTGGAGTGGACTGACCACAGCTAAGTGTTGCCTGGTGTGGGCAGAGCACCTCTGCTCTCGGTACACGCCTTCTGAGAGAGCGCCACCCCACCAGCCATGTCCTTCCCCTCCAGGGGCGAGGATGGCTTCCAACTTGGAAATTATTTGTCCACAGCAAGGCCAGTCGCAGCAACAGAAGCAAAGGCAACAGAAATTTTGGTCCCCTTAGTGCATTTGGAAGTAGACCCGTTCATATTTAATGTACAAGATGGGAGATTCCTGAACACTTCAGGGGACAGGAGGTGTCTTCATTTCCTTGGGTTGCCGTGACAGATGGAGTGCTCAGACAATAGCAGTGTGTTGTCTCATAGTTCTGGAGACCAGAAGCCCCAAATCAAGGTGCCAGCAAGGTTGCTTCCTTCCAGGAGCTGGGAGGGAGGGATGTGTTCCAGACCCATTTCTCATCTTCTGGTAGCTCCTTGGCTTGTGGCAGCGAGACTCTGATCTTCATGTGCTGCTCTGTCAGCATGTCTCTGTCCTCAAAGTTCCCTTTTTATAAGGACACCAGTCCTACTGGATTGGGGCCCACACTGATGACCTCATTGTAATTAATGACCTCTGTAAAACCCTATCTCCAAAGAGGGTCACATTTGGAGATCCTGGGGGTTATGACTTCAAGCTAAGAATTTTTAGGGTTCACAATTGAATCGACAACAGGAGCCGAACCCAACCAACATAATGGCATTTCTGCTCATCTGGTCATGAGGGCAGGTGAATGATTAATTTGAAGATTCCAGCCGAGATGTCATTTCTGCCAGGAGCCTCCCCTAACTCCCTCCATTCCCAACTCGAGCTTGAGCCTCCTCCTGTGGGGTGCCATGCTTCCTGCACGTCACTGGTCATATTGTACTAGCATCTCTTGACACATCTGTACCGGTTGTCGGATGGTAAGTTCTATGGGGGCAGGAAGTCTCGCTATTTACCATCCTAAACATGGTGCTTAGAACAGAGTAGTTCTCAATAAATGCATGTCGAACACATGAATTAATTTTTTAATCATTGTAACAGACCCTGATGATGCCTGTCCCTTATTCCTTCCACACTCACCAGTTGCATCTGTCAGCTCGTGTTGCTTCTTGCCTGGAGTTCTTTCTGGTCACCTAAGTAGGGCAGGCTGGAGATGCCAAGGGCCTGCATCCTCTGGGTGTCCCAAAGGCTGATGGGACTAAGTGGGTGGTCTAAGTCTGAGGCATGAGTATGCTTTATGGCAAGGTGACCCAGGGCGATTCAGTTTCAGTTGCCCACAATGGCAACTCGTTGAACAATGCACCTTTGACTTGCTTCCTTCTCATCCTTGTATCTGCTATTTCCCTCCCCGAAGAGCATTATCTGTGCAGTAGCTCACAGATGTATCAATATATTCCCCACAGTCCTCGAAAGAGGGGCCTCAGGGGTTATCCCAGGAGGACTGGGGGCAATGCTCCTCCCCGGGTTCCCCCCTATTCCACACAAGCAGGTGTATGCGTCTCTGATGTAAAACTGAGTATTGGGTTTCTGTATGGAATTTAATTGACAAAATATTCCACTACTGAGAAAGTTGAACATACCTCCTTTTTTGAAGAGAAGCTGAGGCTCTAAGAAGGGAAAAGGATTTTTTTCCGGTGTTACTCAGCTTTTTAATGGCAAGGCCAGGAATAGAATTCAGCTGCCACTGGAAACTCCTTTGGGGCAGGAGAGGTCTTATTATGCGTGAGTAGCATGCATTTGCTGTTTTTGTCCAATAAAGTAAGTCCCCCTTTGGGAAAAGCACTTGGCTTTCCTTAGGGAGGCTACCCTTCTTTTATGGAATTACAGGTGAATTCTGCCATCTGATCTCATCTCTAGCTACTGAGTGGGGTGCTAGTCTGAGCAGTAAGTGTGTCTTATCACCCTTGCACAGGTGTTCACCGTGAGCTTATGACCCAAGTCAGTTCAGTTAGAGCTAATCTTGAATCCCTTATGGGAGTCACCCTCTACATGAACTGTAAGTATGTAGGCCTAGCATCATTGGGAACTCCAAAAGAAAATCTTCCTGAGAACAGAACCCAAACAGAGGAAGGTGGAGCAGAGAAATGTCACAAGTGAGGCAGTTTGGTGACATTGCTTTGGCCCCTGGATCCAGCCATGCCTGAAGGCATTACAACTCTTCAGTTTTGTGACACGAACCAAAAAAACTTATTTGTGTCCCTTAATCTGAGTTGTGTTTCTCTTACTTATGACTCCAGGAGACCTAATTAATACATTACGCCTCTGCCCATTTGTGAGAACTCTTGAGGGTTTGGTTGAGCTCAGACTTTGTGGAAACTCAGCATTCAGTGGAGCATTGAATATTAGTGTATCTCCAGAGCCAAGTCCTACCAACTTGTAGGCCATAATTAAGTATTTGGTGTTTGAATGCCTGAATGTCTTCTTTGTGCTAAATTCAGGAGCACCTTGCTTTTTCAAGTTTAGTGAGCAATCTAGTTTCTGAATCCAATCAATCTATCTTTGCCTTTTGCCTGGGATCTTAGGATGGCATTTACATTTTTTTTCAAAGGCCTCTGGGGCCGCCCAACCTGGCTGTGGGTCAAACATGCCCAGTACCTTGGTGGCGGGTCACACACAGGATGGAGAGCCTTCTGATCTACTGTGAATTCATCAGTTACGAGTGCATCCAGTTTGATTCTACCTGAAGTTTTCTTTCACTTCCCCAGGAACCTTCTGGAACAGACAGGGACTATGTTTGGCTCAGGCCCATCTTGTCAAGCTCACTGCCATCTCCAATTCGCAGGCTGGCACGTGTGGGGGGTGGGGGCTACTGAAGCCTCATGCCCAGTGGGCAGCTATTCCGGGTTGTCTGTGCTTGACATTCATGAGGGCTTCCTGGCTGACTCACTCCCCAGTTGAGCCCCCATTGTGCTGGGCCGGGGTGGGGAGGCTCAGCAGTCTGTTCTTATGCCCCTAATCAAAGAGCAGCATCCCCACATCTTGCAGTCAGCCATGGAGCCTGGACTGGGAAGCAATTGTGGGCTGCTAAATTTAACCACAGCCACTTTAGGAAATGAGATGCTGGGAGATTTTGAGAATGGAAATTGGGGATATACTTCGTTTTTCTCTCTTATTTTTCTTCTGATGTTTGAATAGACTGAGTTAAATCCTGGTTGAACTATTTCTTATTAGGTGTGTGATCTTGGGAAAGTGACTTTATTACCCTGAGCCCAAGCCCCCTACCCCTTCCCATCAAATGGTAGTAATAAAATCCAACTTGAGTAGGGTTGCATTAAGGGTAAGGATTAGAAGTAATTAACTTGTTTAAAGGATCTGATAGAGTGTCATGTCATGCTAGCTTCCATTAAAATTTCTGTACCCAGCATGGGGGTCTACCAGCTATTAGGGGATCATTAAGTGCCAGAGGAATAAATAAATACAAGAAGGAAGGAAGGAAGGAAGAAAGGAAGGAAGGAAGGAAGGAAGGAAGGAAGGAAGGAAGGAAGAAAGAAAGAAAGAAAGAAAGAAAGAAAGAAAGAAAGAAGGAAGTTATGTTGACATCACAGCCCTTGTCCTGTTTTTTCCTGTCCTCCTTTAACCCTTTAGATGGTAGATGATCTGTATAAATGCAGATGGAAGGCATTGGACAATCCCTCTGAAACGCCTGTGAACTTTACTACGTCGTTGCTTAATTTCCTCTGTATTTATATTATGTCTCCTTGAAGGGCTATAAACCCCTCCAAGGCAAAAAACACAGCCCAGATCTTAAATTCTGTTCCTTGTGGGGCTCAGTTTTCCTCTCTGTAACAGCAGGGTTGGTGTTTCCTGAAGTCCCTTTGAACTATGGCATTTTCTGATTCCACAGTGTCATTTATTTTGGCCTCCCTTCCAGCCCGTGCCACTCTACCTCACACACAGCAATTACGCAGGAAACAGGGGCTGAATTATTAACATCCAGGGGTGAGGCCTCAGGTCCAGAAGAGGTTCTTTGGTTTTCGCTTGGGAGAAGGAGGGGGAAAGAGGCGACTGAGTTTCATGGTGTATTACATCTGATCTATAGAGATCTCAGCTGAGGGAGTTGGAAACTGGGGCACTTAGAGGTGGTGGAAATGGGGTAAGCTTTGAAAAATCAGGAAATGGCTTTCCCAAGGGGCACCTGGCTTTTACTCTGCTCTCTTTTCTGTCGGTTCTGAAAATGAATTTGCACTGGGGTTTACCAGTCCTGGTGGCTGGCTTTTGCTGGGAGGGAAGGGAAGGGGGGGGGTGAGAGGGAAAGTGAGTTAAATTTAGCAAGTGAGCTGGCACGAGGCCCCAGGCAGAGACTGCAGGCAGCAAGTACTTACATAGCCTCCCCTGGGGATAGGAATCTAGTTTTCCTGAAAAGAGAGGATAGGGGAAGGGGGAGAAGTGATGTGCTGTGACAGATATGCCAGCTTCCTCTTTTCACTCCCTCTCTTAATTGAGATCGGCAGGTAGCTTCAATCGATGACTGTTCAAGAAGACTTTATTGAGCACCTGCTATGAGCCACGTCCTCCATGAGACACTGGGATGCAAAAATGAGCAGCACACAATTTCTGCATGCATGAGTCACCTTTTGATGGGGCAGAAAGACACATAAGCAATCGTCAGAATATATTGTGATGTGTCATAGGATGGAGCGTAGGCAAGAAGTGTTGGCATCAACTCATACACACAGCTACATCTGGGGCAGGGATGATGAGGGGGACTCATGGGGGAGGGGCTCACTGGGGAGGGAATATTTGAACATTTTCTTGGATCAGTGGGAGTTTCAGGGCTGGAAGTCATCTGCTACAAAGCATTACCAACAGAAGGAAGAGTGTGGGCAAAAGCATGGAGGTGAGAAAGGTCACGGCAACTTAATTGAATGAAGTCACTATGTGGGGATGTGAACTTTCTACTCCTTTGGCAAGAAACTGTGTTATTGGAATAAAGGTTTTCCTGCACTCCTGTGGTTGCTCATTTCCTTCTCTTTGTCTTGTTTTTTTCTTTTCCTAGATCACTTGGCAGCAAATTGTTGTCCTTCCAGGTTATAACTCTGTGAAGTCAGGGACTGTGTCTGCCTTGCTCATATGAGCTTATATTCTGTACCCAGCGCATGTCACAAAGCCTCAGTAAATGTTCCTTGAATGGAATCAGAGAGAGAATGAGATTCCCCAAAAGGGGGTCAAGAGAGAAATAAGTACAAGAGGAAAATAGCTTCCAGTGGCCAAAAAATTCCAAAAGAAGTTTCTGTGAGAAGAAACAAAGGCTTTTATGTCACCAAAATCTCCCCTCGGATCCCCCACCCCATCCCCAGTCTATCCACCCAGGTCTGTTGTTCTAGGAGCCTTCCTTTTCAATAAAGGAAACCACCAACAGAATAAAAAGAGAACCTACTGAATGGAAAAGATATTTGCAAATGGTATAACCAATAAAGGGTTAATATCCAAAATATATAAAGAGCTTATACAACTCAACACTAAAAACCAAACGAGCCAATTAAAAAATGGGCGGAGGACCTGAATAAGCATTTTGCCAAAGAGGACATCCAGATGACCAACAGACACATGAAAAGATGCCCAACATCACTCCTCATGAGGGAAATGCAAATCAATGAGAAATCACCTCACACCAATCAGCATGGCTAAAATAAAAATAAAAACAAGAAATAACAAATATTGGCAAGGAAATGGAGAAAAAGGAACTCTCATGAGCTTTTAGTGGGAATGCAAACTAGTGCAGCTGCTGTGGAAAACAGTGTGGAGTTTCCTCAAAAAATGAAAAATAGAAATACCAGATAATCCAATAATTCCACTCCTGGGTATTTAGCCAAAGAAAATTGAAACATTAATTCAAGAAGACACATGCACCTGTATGTTTATTGTAGCATTATTTACAATAGGCAAGATATGGAAGCAACCTAAGTGTCCACAGATAGATGAATGGATAAGGAAGATGTGGTGTATATACAATGGAATATTACGCAGCCATAAAAAAGGATGAGATCCTGCCATTTGTGAGAACATGGATGGACACAGAGAGGATTATCTAAGTGAAATAAGTCAGACAGAGAAAGACAAATATCCTATGATTTCACTCAGATGTGAAATCTGAAAAACAAATGAATAAACGAACACACAAAAAGCAGAATCCAACCTATAAATACAGAGAAAAAACTGATGGTTGCCAGAGGGAAAGGGATGAGGGGATGGGCAAAATTGTTAAAGGGGAGTGGGACATACAAGCTTTCATTTATGGAATGAATAAGTCACAGGAATGAAAGGCTCAGTGTAGGGAAAGTAGTCCATGACATTGTAATAGCCCGTGTGGTGACAGTTGGCAGCCACACTTGGGGTGAGCACAGCATAATGTATAAAGAAGTTGATCACTGTGTTGTACCCTTGAAACTAAGGTAGCATTGTGTATTAACTATACTCAAAACAATTGTTTTAAAGGAAAAAAATAAAAGACTTAATGTTGGTGGTCTGGACCCAAATCTACACTCCTCATCGCAAGCAGAGGGGTCTGTGAGATGTCCTCAGAGCTCCACTGAGGGGAGGATTGTGCCTCTTACCTTGTCGATCACACATCTCGTTTTCTCAGCACCTAGATATCTGGAAAGCTAAGTCCCACAATGGAGTTCATTTGAATTTATGGCAATTACTTAGTCCAAATAAAGATGAGTGCAGTTGACTTCACTCAAAGAATGTCCAAATAGAATTGTAGAAAGGTCATGGAGGGAAGGACCGTTTGCTAAGCAGGGTCATTGGAAATTCCTGCCGTGCAGCCATTTAGACAGCAGCCTTCTGGTGGGCTTGTTCTTTAAAGAAGCAAGTCCATGGAGAGCTAAATGGATCTTAAGCCCAAACTGCTTCCTTCAATTTTCCTTTGTGTCAGAGAAGTTATATAATTATTGATAACGATGAGTGTCCAAATATTTGTTTAAAGAGCAATTTAAAGTCTCTTGATTTATATTCATGAGTTATGAAGGAGCTGCGTAGTTCCTATGTACTTTTTTCCCCTCTTAGCATAATGATTAATTGAAATTTTAATGCAGATTTAAGAGATATTTTTCCAATTTTGCCTGGAATGCTTTCTTCTTCCCCTCTGAAGTAAAAATTATCCTTTGCTGGATTTTGTGAGGGGGAGAGAAGGGAGAGGTTCTGGGTATTTCTATCCTTGCTTTTTTCTGATGTAATTATACGATTCCAGGCAAGTGTCCTAACAGAGGGGCTGTTGCTGGTTTACAGGGGCCATTGCTGACATTTTAGACCCTTGAGGTAGCTTGAGTGCCTGATGCAACAGGAGCCCCTGAGCCAGTAGACTCTGGGCACATCACCTCAATTTTGACTCGGGTGCCCCACAATTTTGTCATTTTTAAGTGCCGCGGGGCATGAATAAAGTTGAGAAACACCGTTATCTATCGTATTATCAGAAGAAATTTAATTGATGTCCTGGTGGTGGACTTTTAAATACTCTGTGAGGATATTTGAAATGCATGGAAGGCTGGGCAGGGGAGTGCACACATGTACATACAAGTACACACACGTATACACACAGACACATATTTGCCATTAGAATCTCCTAATAAAGCCTTTAGGGAAGTTGGTCATGGAGACCAGGGAAATTGCCTTGGTTTTCAGTGCAAAGAGTTATCATGGAAAGTAACTCAGCAAAAGTTATAATGTAGCGATGCATTGTTTTCCTAAAATCCTTGTGGCAGAGACTAGCCAAATGCTCTCCAAATCTACTTCTTTATCTTCCTGCACACACAACAAGACGACCTTCTTGGGTCTTCCTTCCAGTCAGGGAGGCGGTCGTAGGACTGAGTTATGATCAGCAGAATGGCAGAAAGTGAAATGTCTGAAATTCATTAAGGACATGACACTAAGTGAAATAAGCCGGTCACAGAAGTGCAGTGACTGCATGAGTCCATGTACCCGCGGTATCTGAAGTCTTCAAATGCATAGACACGAAGTAGGACGTGGCTGCCAGGAGCTGAGGGGAGGGGGGGATGAGTTGCTGTTCAGTAGGTAGTGAGTGCCAGGAATGCGAGATGGAAAGGTCTACATGCCCACTCCGCATGACCGTGCTTACACTTGACAATACTGCGCACTTCTCTGTTTGTGAAGAGGGAAGAGCTGGTGTGTGTGTGTGTATGCGTGTGTGTGTGTGTGTCTACTACATTATAAAAAAAGCAAAAACAAAACAAAAACCTAGGCATATAACCAAATCCAAAGCCAGTAGTTCATTCTCTTCAACCTGTCTGTCAATCAATACCTATAGGATATGGTGCAATGGCTCAGGTTTACTAAGCGCTACATTTTCAGGGAACCATGCTTATGAATCGTTTACCTCAATTAAATAGTAGCTTAAGAGTTTACCACAAGTTGTCAGGATTAAGTTGACAACAAAGCTTTTAATATTTCTAGCACTCAAAGAATTCCATCGGCGTAAGATTTATTAAAATACATTTTTATTATGAGTCCACTTAGCGAAAAATGATTTTATATTTTTATAATATTAGATAAATTGTGAAGGTAATAATTCACCTAAAATCAATAAAGTATATTTAAAAAGTTTAAATCGTTAAAAACCCTGTCTTACACACATCATGATGCATTAAATTACTTCCACACGTCAGTAAAACTGAAGAGAAGACAGAGCTGGTTCACAATCGAAAATTTTAAATCTCTTTTATTTGTGCATAAAAGTCACCAGGAGAGGAACAGTAAAACGAATTTTTAAAAAGTATAATTTCTATATCACTTTATAAACCATTATTTATATGCTTCTTTATTAAAATTTATTAAAATACGCGTGACAAATAAAAACCGTATATATTTAAGGTATATGTAAGATGAATGTGAGGTTTCGATATATGCATCCATTGTGAAATGAGTACCACAATCGAGCTAATTAGCGCATCTGTTGCCTGACATAGTTATGATTTTTTTATGTGTGGAGAGAACATCCAGATCACCTCTCCTGGCAAATTTCAACCTAAAGTTTCTTAAAATCATCCTTAATAATCCCAGTGTCTTGTAAATTAGTAATCGAGACCATTAAATTAACTCAGAGTTAGCATATTTTCCTAGTTGCGGTCATATTGGCGAAGTTTCTTTCTAGAATATCTAAAACAATTAAAACATCAGGAGTTACTTTTTTGTTCTCTCTGGAAATTTATGTTAGTCTTTGACTTATTAGTATTATCTATAAAGCCCATTAAAACATGTGTTTGCTCCATTAGGTTTTAAGAGACTTTATATTCTGACTTATTCTTTCTTTGTTGAAAATGTTCATCTGGTTTAAATAGTTCTAGAGTGACCGCATAACGATGAGCATTTTTCATTAAAAATTTAATTGACAAGTTTACAAGAGACAGGGAGAAAGAAGTGGAGAGACAGAAAAAAGGAGTCAGGGGCTGTCAGATATGGAAAGTCAGGGTTGCAGGTTGGTTTTCAGGGAAATTTTAGGAGTGTCAGTGATCATCAGCCCAGAGGAATCTGTGACCCTAAGGGTGAGGTATGGAGATGGTTGTAGGATTTGTAGTTGACAGTGTGCTGTTGGTGTCAATTAGGAAAGGATGGGTTCTCTTCCGTCATTGGAAATTAGGCATGTCACCTTCCTTAAAGCCAACTGCAAAATTCCTCAGGGATAGCTAGTGCTTTCTTCTTTATTGCCTTGGATGGGACAATTACATTTCTAGTGACCCTTTTGTTTATATTATTTACAAGCATCATGGCAGGACTAACTCCATCTTGAATTCCCTTTGCCTTGTACGCTTCTCCCTCCCCCCTTATTCTGCGGTAGACCTGTGGGTGCACTGTAAGCCTGCTGGGGAACTCTCTGACTTTTGGATTTTAATGGGAGAACTGAAAGAAGACACAGAACACATTGCACAAAACAAAACTAATTAACACATTCTTACCCGTCAACCCCTAAGCACACGGTAAGCTTACAGTAATCAATTCTGTTTACATTTTTTAGGGAACTTGAAGAAACTGGCCCGTGTTAATTGAAGACACCTGACTGATTTCTCATGCTGCAGTGGCAGCTTGAGCCAGTCCTTTTTTGGGCTTCTTTCCCCCCTTAAAAAGCCCTTGCCTGGGGCGCCTGGGTGGCTCAGTCAGTAAAGCATCTGCCTTCGGCTCAGGTCATGATCTCAGGATCTTGGGATGCAGACCCCACGTCAGGCTCCCTGCTCAGCGGGAGTCTGCTTTTCCGTCTCCCTCCTCCCCCTGCTCATGCTTTCTCTCTTTCAAATAAATAAGTAAAATCTAAAAAAAAAAAAAAAAAAGGCCGGCCTGCACTGAGATGGGGAGACAGTTTTGGGGACATTAGTCTGCCATCTTCTTGTTTAAACAGTTGTCTCAAATAAAGTCTATTCCCTTGCCCCAACACCTTGTCTCTTGACTAACTGGCCTGACCTGCAGTGAGCAGAGCAGATTGGGCCTGGGTTCCCTAACAATGTTGGGGAGCCACCCGGGAGGGGTGCTGCTTGCGGTGAGCCGGTTGCTGGGGAGACTTTGGGGATGAGCCCTGCCCGCTGCAGGAACTGCTTTCTTTGCAGGGACTGTCCCTTGGTGTCCAAGCCCAGTGTGGGCTGCCCCAGCACTTCCTGTTGGAGCAAAGAGCCCCTCTCTGGGCCAGTGTGCAGATTGAGACGGTGGGTAAGTCCCTCTGGCCGGTCTGATTGGGGAATCCTTTTCCTGGCCATCTGGGCTGTGGGCCGTTTGTTTCTGTTGTTTGAGGCATCTGTTTCGGTGAGTGAAAATAGTTGTTGGACTTCTTGTCCTGCTTAGTTTTGGTATGTCAGGAGAGCAGAGCTATTGTGATCGTGTGTCATGGGAAATCGATGTCTATTCCAGCTGAAAGCCTGCTTCGAGCGTGTGGAAGAAAAGGTCTCATTTCAGCTGTTTGCGCATGTCCAAGAAAACAGTCTTCTATTATAGCACAGTCTGGCCCCAGTATACTTTGGAATCTGGGCTTTCAACAGCTCCTTGAATGACTACACTATTTTACAGTTGGAACCATGCTGCCAGAGAGCTGGCAAAAAGGATGAGAGACCTTTATGCTTCTCTATCTGGAGGAGAGTAATGAGGAGGGGTCTAAGCTGATGGTACAGAGACCAGGGTACAAGGCTACTTACTCCTCTGGTCCTACTAGATGATGGGGACAATTTTAGGGAGAAAGAAGACAGGATAATGTCACAGGTACTAAATCCTGCCCTTCCACCCCTACCTCTTCTGGATAAAATGCTCGAGCCTCCAGAAATGTCCAGGACTTCAGCTCCTCCTCAGCAGGAACCCAGAGCAGTGCTGAGGGCCAGGAGTAGTCTCTCCATATAAGACCCAGCAAGGGACTCAATTTGGCCAGAGAGAAATTCCAGCCAGAGCAGGCCAGTTCCCTGTCGGTGGTATAAACCAGCATGGATAACTGGCCGGATACGTACGGACCTGCAGTCCCTTTTCTACTTCAGATCTGTTCAACTGGAGAAATGACAACCCCTCCCACTGGGATGATCCCCCTGAAAACGACTGAGCTATTTGCCTTAATATTTGCTGACCCTCTTGGGTGGATATTCAAACTCTTTAAATGGGCTGCTCATGACGGGTAAGAAAGGATTAGCGCTAGAGAGGGCTTACGATGAGGCACACTGGTTCTATTTGGAGGATGCCATGCTGGTGTTGCACTGGGATCCCAATGACAGGGGCATGCCTAGACTTGGTTAATACAAGAAGTGCATTTTGGTTGGTCTCCGAGAGGGGGATTCTAAACAAAAGAGCCTTAATCAAATACAGGAATTAACACAACAACCAAATGAGGATCCTTCTGAGATCTTGGAGTGCATTTACCAAATGTAATGGAAGCAAACAGATGCGGATCCCGAGGCACTGAAAACATTCGGATGGTTAATATGACCTTTATTGGACAGTGCTCCCAACACTGACAGAAAACTGTAAAAGCTGGATGTAGCATGAAGGATGAGCCTATCGCAGCTGGTGGACGTGGCATTCGAAATCTGTAACGGCAGACAACAAAGACCAAAAAGAAGATGCAAAGACATAGGCAACCGTTCTTATGGAGCTAATGTCCAATCTGTTGAGAAGAAACTAACTCTTTCTCCAATAGCTGTGCCCGTGGGCACCAAAGTTGGCAGAACAGGCAGAACATGCGAAAGGAAGGGCACAGGATGAAGCTGGGAGGGACGCTTTCCAACTGGGTAGCTAGTGTCATTACTGCAGCAAAAGGGATATTGTCTACTTCCGTGGGAAAACCTCAGAGGCTTACATACATGAGTGCAGCCCATAGAAAGGATTCAGAAGAGAGAGAGCTGGCAGTAGTTTTTCATCCAGTTATTCTCAGTGCCCGGCATAGAGCCTGGCGCATCAATAATTGCTTGTGGTATAAATACATGGGCTAATGAATGAGTGAATGAATGCATGAATGGCCTTACCTATTGCATGAATAGGTCTTACAGACTCCTTACCTATTGAGCGCCTGTACTGGGTCCAACACGATGCTAAACACCATAGAGATATGATGTCCTTTAGTGCTCTGAACAATTTCATGGGGATCGCTATTATCAGCCCCTTTTATGGATGAATCAACTGAGGTCAAACCCTTCTTTCTTAGCCCCTATCAGAGGTATGTGGTGATGTGTTTTATGGGAGATGATTTTGCAAATTATTAAGTACTACCCACCCGTGGGGAAATAGTTGGTGTTACTTCAGTCCGAATAAACTTAAAACACAGGTATAATCAAAGCAGTAACGTTGAACAGATTAAACTCAATTGACTCTTCCTGCCTATCATGTGCTTCTTTATTAGAGGGCTGGATATTTTCATTTAGAATCATAATTTTATTATTTTGTAAGTGTAGGCAGTTCACCTAATCTTCTGTGCTAAGCTATAGTTTATTAAAGAGTTCTGTTGCCTTATTTAATTGGTAAAATGAAGGTATCCAGTTGGAGTGGTTTTGTAATAAGCCTAACATCTGATAATTTAGTGTTGGGCAAGATGAACCTGGAATTTTAATCTTTCTGTCTTCAAAATTTTATTCTTAATTATTATAGAACTTTGCCTCACAACGACGTAAAGTAAATAGTGGCCACCATCTAATTACTCATGAAGTCCTAGACACGGTGATTGACCCTCTTCATAGATTATTTAAAATTCTGAGATTTTTGTGGTTGTTTTGGTCCTTGCGATCAAGAGTCAAAATTATATACATGGTAAGGTATTTTCTTATAATGTGCAATTCAAAACTAAGGAGATTTACTCTTTTGTTTTTTGTTGTTGTTGTTGAGAGACAAATAGGAAAGCTGTAAATATCAAGAAATACCTTCTTCTTGGTCATAAGATCAAGATGGCTCGGTAGTGGGACAGCTTCCCTGGACAGTCAGCTGGACGCAAAGTTTGTTTGTTTGTTTGTTTTAAGTTCATGGGGCTTGAACTCACGACCCGGAGATCAAGACCTGAGCTGAGATCAAGATTCCGATGCTTAACCAACTGAGCCACTCGGGCGCCCCCCAAAGTAGACTTAGTATAGGACAAATGGCACTGCTGTCTGAAGACTGAGGTCTGGCAGGCTGTCTGTCACTGCAGCATATTCTATCATTCTGCTAATATAATTATTTCGAGTTTTTTGGCTGTTGCAAGCAACAGCAACAGACTCTGGCTATCATAAGCAAAATATATTATATTATACATATTTATATATTGTAATTATATTAATTATACATTATAAGCAAATATAAATTTGTTGGAAGAATCTAGGGTATCTAACAGAATCACAAGGAAAGCTTAACAGCCAGGCTTCTGAAAGAGGATCCAGATCAGCCCTGATGACTGGAGCAGAAATCAATTGGCAATTTGAATCCATTATAGCCACTTTCTGTCCTTTTGGCTGTACTTAAAATTCAGATTCCCTGGAGAGAATGTTAGATTGGTTTGATTTTAGGTTATTTATCCACCCTTTGGCTAAAAGAAGGCAGGACATCTTGATGGACAGTCCCACTAAAATTCCATGCAATGAGGAGGGATAATTCCCTAAAGGAAAGTCAGGAGCTATTGCAAAACAAACAAGTAAGAAAACAGAACAAAACAAAAATCCTAGGGAGAAAATAGCAGAAACCTGTCACAGGATTTCCGTTTCTCTACAAACTATTGTTCTGTCTCCCAACTTGGCTTCCACCTCCACCCTCCAGACTGGTACTTATGCTTGCTTGTCCTGACATTGGATCCCTGACTTCCCTTGGTTGACATTGCTCCTGCTTCAGCTATCAGGAGGCTGGCAGGTACAGGATGAAACTCCTCATATATTCCTTTGACCTCCTCCTAGCCTAGCCAGCTCTAGCCAGCTCCTCTTACCTTCTCATTAAAGATGGTAGAGTGTAACTAGAGGGTATTAGGCTAAGCGAAATAAGTCAATCAGAGAAAGGCAATTATCATATGATTTCACTCATATGTGGAATTTAAGAAACAAAACAGAGGAACATAGGGAAAGGGAAGGAAAAATAAAATAAGATGAAGTCAAAGAGGGAGATAAACCATAAGAGACTCTTAACTCTAGGAAACAAACTGAGGGTTGTTGGAGGGGAGGTAGGTGGAGGGATGGGGTAACTGGGTACTTGATGTAATGAGCACTGGGTGTTATATGCAAACGATGAATCACTAAACTCTACCCCTGAAACTAATTTAAAAAAAGAGATGGTAGAGTGTGAATGTATATGTGATGGGGTAGCTCAGGACTGTGTGTGAGGCATAAATATGAACTGGAAGGCTCTATTAGTAAGGAGCCCAGCTATTGTTGTAAACTCTGGACTTGGAGAATCTTTATCAACCTGACTAACAATTAATGAACACAGAGAATTAGGATTTCTAGCCACATAATCATGCCACCCAGGAAAAATGTCCCCAAATAATTAGAATGAAAAATTAGTCTATTTGTACATTTGACAGCTGGCTAAGTGCAATGTTCATTAGGAAGTTAGAAAATTGTTCTCTTTCTGCTTTCCAAGTTGGAAGTCTAAGTGCTGCAGTGATTTTTGAGGTGATTTTCTTATCTGAATGGTTTCCACTTTGACACACGTTTACCTCCTCTCCAGAGATTCTCGGCCAATTCTCTTTGTGTTGTAGGTGCACCTGAAATGCCCATTCACAGCAATAAAGTGGGAGCTCTGAGAAACAGCACACACAGATTAGATAAAACCATTTTCTCCTGACTTGTGGTTCTCAGACCTGGCTGCACATTGGGGGAGTTTTAAAAACTCTTGGCTCCACCCTAAACCAATTGAATTAGGAGGGTGGGTACAGAGACTAGGGAGGAAGATGGCAGAGAAGTACGGGACCCTAGTTTCGTCTGGTCCCTGGAATTCAGCTAAATAGCTGTCAAATCATTCTGAATACCTGTGAACTCAACTGGAGAAGGAAGAAAAAAATAGCTGCAACTTTACAAATAGAACAGTGGCCACTTTCCACAAGGTAGGAGGTGCAGAGAAGTGAGTCCAAGACAATATATGGGAACATAAACCGCAGGGGGGGTGGGGAGCCTCCGTAAGCTGGCACTGGAAAGTGATATAGTAGCAGAGCACAGAATCAAAACTTTTAGAAGTCTGCTCCAGTGATGGACTTCCCTGCCTGCAAGGTGGCGAAGCGGGGCAAAATCCTAGGTGGGACAGTGTAGTCTCAGGATCCCCGGGGTCACAGAAAGAACAGGAGCACCTCAGTACATCAGAGTTCCCAAGCATCGGAGCCAGAGAGCTGGCTGCAATCAGCGAGCCCAGAAGCGGGCTTTCAGCTCCAGGTTGCCATACCACAGTATGGTTGGGTGACTGCTCCCCAAACAGGGTTCATGTCACAGGAGGCTGCAGGGTTTGGAGACTCCAAACTGGGTCATGTGCTTGTGATAGAAACTCTTGGTCACAGGCCAGGTGAGCACAGAGTATGGACAGATACCAGCGAGATAGAAGTGATTGACTGCTTTTTTCTGAGGGCTCACTGAGGAGTGGGGCCCCAGGCTTTCAGCTCTGGGGCTGAGATTGGGAGGCCGCCATGTTCATTCTCATCCTCTAAAGCTGAGTGGAAAGCCTTCAGGGAACAAAAGCCACATAGAGCAATCCAGAGCAGATTACTTAGCCTGGCCCCCTGGCAAAGGTGGTGCAATTCCACCTGGGACAAAGACACCTGGCAATCAGTGCAACAGGAGTCTCTCCCAGAAGATCAGCAAGACCATCCGGCTGAACCAAGTTTCCCAATCAAGGAGAACTGCAAAACTCTGGCACTAGAGGAAAATAGTATAGAGAATTCATAATTTTTTTCCCAATGATTCTTTAGTTTTTCAATTTTAATTTTTTTCTCTTTCCTTTTGAACCAATTTAGCTTCCTTTCACTGTATTCAATTTTACATATATATATATTTCTTTACAATTTTGGGATGTAGTTTCTTCTAACAGACCAAAATATACCCAGGATCTAGTGTACTGTTCTGTTCAACTGTCTTATATTCTTTCTTTCTTTTTTAAAAAAGTCTTTTAATTTTCATTTTTATAGTTACATTCTATCTTTTCATTATATTTAATTTTATTTTTTGTATATATATTTTTCTTTCTTTATAATTTTTGGATCTAGTTTTCTAACAAACAGACCAAAATACACCCAGGATCTAGTGTATTGCTTTGTTCTGTTCACCTGTCTGATTATATTCTCTCTCTCACTTTCTCTCTCTCTCTCTCTCTCTCTCTCTCTCTCTCTTTTAATTCTCTTTTCAGGTTTAGGTCTCTTCTGTTTGTTCAGTGTATATTTTTCTAGGGTCGTTGTTGCTATTTTGGTATTTTGCTCTTTTGTTCATCTATTCTTCTCTGGACAGAATGACAAGACTGAAAAATGCACATCAAAAAAGAGAACAAGAGACAGTACTGACCGCTAGGGACCTAATCAGTGTGGCTATAAGTAAGGTGTCAGAGCTAGAGTTCAGAATAATGATTATAAAGATACTAGCTGGGCTTGAGAAAAGCATAGAAGACACTAGAGAATCCTTTTCTGGAGAAATAAAAGAACTAAAATCTAATCAGGTTGAAATAAAAAGGCTATTAATGAGGTGAAATAATAATGGAGGCTCTAACTGCTAGGATAAATGAGGCAGAACAGAGAATTAGTGATATAGAAGAAAAAAATGATGGAGAAAAAAGAAGCTGAGAAAAAGCAAGGTTAACAACTACTGGGTCAGGAAGAGAGAATTTGAGAGATAAGTGATACCATAAAGTGGAACAATATTAGAATAATTGGGATCCCAGAAGAAGCGAGAGACTGGGCTGGGAGGGAGAAGGAGGCAGGCAGAAGGTATACTTGAGCAAATTATAGTCGAGAAATTACCTAATCTGGGGAAGGAAACAGGCATTCAAGTCCAGGAGGCACAGAGATGCCGCACAAAATCAATAAAAATAGGTCGACACCTCGACATATAATAGTGAATCTTGCAAATTTCAGAGACAAAGAAAATCCTGGAAGCTGCTCAGGACAAGAGGTCCTTAACCAAAAAGGGTAGAAACATTAGACTGGCAGCAAACCTATCCAAAGAGACCTGGCAGGCCAGAAATTACAGGCATGATTCAGGGTGCTACATGAGAAAAATATGCAACCAAGAATACTTTATCCAGCAAGGTCATCATTCAGAATAGAAGGAGAAATAAAGAGCTTCCAGGACAAACAGAAACTAAAATAATTTGTGATCACTAAACCATCCCTGCAAGAAATATTAAAGGGGATCCTTTAAGTGAAGAGAGAGCCCAAAAGTAACATAGACCAGAAAGGAACAGAGACAGTATACATAAACAGTGACTTTACAGGTAAAATAACGGCACTAAATTTGTATCTTTCAATAGTTACTCGGAATGTAAATGGGCTAAATGCCACAATCAAAAGACACAGGGTATCAGATTGAATAAAAGAGCAAGACCCATCCATATGCTGTCTGCAAGAGACTCATTTTAGACCCAAAGACACCTCCAGGTTGAAAATGGGTGGGGGGAGAATGATTTATCATGGTAAGGGCCATTCTAAGGAAAGCTGGGTAGCAATCCTTATATCAGACCAAATAGATTTTAAACCGGAGACTGTAGTAAGGGATAAAGAGGGACACTATATCATACTAAAGTGTCTATCCAACAAGAAGATCTAACAATTATAAATACTTATCCCCCTAACATGGGAGAAGCAAATTATATAAACCAATTAATAACAAAATTAAAGAAACACATTGATAATAGCACAATAATAAATAGTAGGGGACTTTAGCACCCCACTCACTGCAATGAGCAGATCATCTAAGCAGAAGATAAACAAGGAAACAAGGGCTTTGAATGACACACTGGACCAGATGGACTTCACAAAATATACAGAGCATTCCATCCTAAAGCAACAGAATACACATTCTTTTTGAGTGCACATGGAACATTCTCCAGAAGAGATCACATACTGGGTCACAAAGTAGGTCTCAACTGGTACAAAAAAATTGGGATCATTCCCTGCAAATTTTCAGACCACAATGTTTTGAAACTTGAACTCAATCACAAGAGGAAATTTGGAAGGAACTCAAATGCTTGGAGGTTAAAGAGCATCCTACTAAAGAAAGAATGGGTCACTCAGGTAATTAAAGAATAATTTAAAAAATTCACGGAAGCAAATGAAAATGAAAACACAACTGTTAGAACCATTGAGATGTAGCAAAGGCAGTCCTAAGAGGGAAGTACATAGCAATAAGGCCTTTGTCAAGAAACAAGAAAAGTCTCAAATACACAACCTAACCAACCACCTCAAGGAGCTGAGAGAGAACAAAAAACAAAGCCTAAACCAAGCCAGAGATGAGAAATAATAAAGATTAGGGCAGAAATCAATAAATAGAAACCAAAAGAACAGTAGAACAGATCAGTGAAACTAAGAGCTATTTTTTTTCAAAGAATTAATAAGATCTATAAACCCCAGCCACTTATCAAAGAAGAGGGAGAGGAGAGGGAGAGAGAGAGAGAGAGAGAGAGAGAACACAAATTAATAAAATTATGAATGAAAGAAGAGATATCATGACCAAGACCAAGGAAATACAAATAATTATAAGAACATATTATGAGCTACCTTATGCCAACAAACTAGGCAATCTGGAAGAAATGGATGCATTCCTAGAGATGTATAAACTACCAAAACTGAAGCAGGAAGAAATAGAAAACCTGAACAGACCCATAACCAGTAAGGAAATTGAAGCAGTAATCAAAAATCTCCCAACAAATAAGAGCCCAGGGCTGATGACTTCCCAGGGGAAGTCAACCAAACATTTAAAGAGGAACTAATACCTATTTTTCTGAAGCTATTTCAAAAAATAGAAATGGAAGGGAAACTTCCAAACTCTATGAGGCCAGCATTACCTTGATCCCCAAACCAGATAAAGACCCCACTAAATAGGAGAATTACAGACCAATATCCCTGATGATCATGGATGCCAAAATTCTCACCAAGATACTAACCAATAGGTTCCAACAGTACATTAAAAGTATTATTCACCACAGTCAAGTGGGATTTATTCCTGGGCTTCAAGGGTGGCTCATCATCCATAAATCAATCAACGTGATACACTACATTAATAAAAGAAAGGACAAGAACCATACGATCCTCTCAATAGAGGCAAAAAAAGTATTTGACAAAGTACAGCATCCTTTTTTGATTAAAACTCTTCACAGTATAAGGGTAGTGGGAACATACTTCAATATCATAAAAGCCATGTACAAAAAGCCCACAGTGAATATCACTCTCAATGGGGAAAAACTGAGAGCTTTTCCCCTAATGTTAGGAACATGACAAGGGTGTCCACATTCATCACTGCTGTCCAACATAATCCTAGACTCAGCAATCAGACAACAAAAAGAAATAAAAGGCATCTGAATCGGCAAAGAAGAAGCCAAACTCTCACTTTTGCAGACAAAATGATACTCTCTGGAAAACCCAAAAGACTCCACCCCAAATTGCTAGAACTCATACAGGAATGTAGCAAAGTGGCAGGATGTAACATCAATGCACAGAAATCAGTTGCATTTGTATACATAAACAATGAGACAGAAGAAAGAGAAATTAAAGAGTCAATCCCATTTACAATTGCACCAAAAACATAAGATACCCAGGAATAAATCTAACCAAAGAGGCAAAGGATCTGTACTCAGAAAACTATAGAGCACTCATGAAAGAAACTGAGGAAGACACAAAGAAATGGAAAAATTTCCATGCTCATGGATTGGAAGAAAAATATTGTTAAAATGTCTATGCTTCCCAGAGGAATCTATACATTCAATGCAATTCCTATCAAAATACCACCAAGTTTTTTCACATAGCTGGAACAAATAATCCTAACCAGAAAAGACCCTGAATAGCCAAATGAATGTTGAGAAAGAAAGTCAAAGCTGGTGACGTCCCAATGCCAGACTTCAAGCTCTATTACAAAGCTATAATCATCAAGACAATATAGAACTAGCACAAAAACAGACACATAGATCAATGAAACAGAATAGAGAACCCAGAAATGGATCCTCAACTC
The DNA here is from genome assembly GCF_002007445.2 of Ailuropoda melanoleuca. Lineage (NCBI taxonomy): Eukaryota > Metazoa > Chordata > Mammalia > Carnivora > Ursidae > Ailuropoda > Ailuropoda melanoleuca. Next base: position 94,283,148 of record NC_048226.1, on the reverse strand, counting down.
TATGGCCAACTAATCTTCAACAAAGCAGGAAAGAATATCCAATGGAGAAAAAGACAGTCTCTTTAACCAATGGTGTTAGAAGAATTGGACAGCCACATGCAGAAGAATGAAACTGGACCATTTCATTCCACCATACACAAAAATAGACTCAAAATGGATGAAAGAGCTAACCGTGAGGCAGTAATCCATCAAATTCCTAGAGGAGAACAAAGGCAGCAGCCCCTGTGACCTCAGCCACAGCAACTTCTTGCTAGATATGTCTCCAAGGGCAAGGGAAACAAATGGAAAAATGAACTATTGGGACTTCATCAAGATAAAAGTCTTTTGCCCAGCAAAGGAAACAGTTGACAAAACCAGAGACAACCAACTGAATGGTAGAAGATATTAGCAAATGTCTTATCAGATAAAGGGCTAGTATCCAGAATCTATAAAAAACGTATCAAACTCAGCACCCAAAGAAGAAATAATCCAACCAAGAAATAGGAAGAAGACATGAACAGACATTTCTCCAAAGAGGACATAGAAATGGCCAACAGACAAATGAAAAAGTGCTCGATATCACTTGGAATCAGGGAAATACAAATCAAAACCACAATGAGATATCATCTCACACTGGTCAGAATGGCTAAAATGAACAAGTCAGGAAATGATAGATGTTTACAAGGATGCAGAGAAAGGGGGACTCTCTTAGACTGTTGGTGGGAACGCAAACTGGTGCAGCCACTTTGGAAAACAGTATGGAGGTTCCTCAAAAAGTTCCTCAAAAAACACAGCAATTGTGCTAGTAGGTATTTACCCCAAAGATACAAATGTAGTTATCTGAGGAGACACCTGCACCCCAATGTTTATAGCAGCAATGTCCCCAATAGCCAAACTATGAAAAGAGCCCAAATGTCCATCAACAGATGAACAGATAAAGAAGATGTGGTGTATACATACAATGGGATATAACTCAACCATCAAAAAGAATGAAATCTTGCCATTTGTGAGGACATGGATGGAACTAGAGGGTATTATGCTGATGAAATAAGCCAGTCAGAGAAAGACAAATATCAGATGATGTCACTCATATGTGAAATTTAAGAAACACAACAGGTGAACATAGGGGAAGGTTAGGGAAAGAAATATAAAATAAGACAAAATCAGAGAGGGAGACAAACCGTAAGGACTCTTAATCATAGGAAAAAAACTGAGGGTTGCTGGAGGGGAGGGAGGTAGGGGGGATGGGGTAACTGGGTGATGTGCATTAAGGAGAGCACAGGATGTACTGAGCACTGGGTGTTATATGCGACTGATGAATCGCTGAACTCTACCTCTGAAACTAATAATACACTATATGTTAATCAGTTGAGTTTAAGTTAAAAAAAAGTTTGGGTATAGGGACCAGGCATTAATATTCTTAAAAGCTCCACAGGTGATTCTAATGTGTGGCAGGATTGAGAAACACTGACCCCAAAACAAACAAGAGCCTGGAAAGGATACTGCCTCCTGGGAATCAGCTAAGCTCTCCCGAGGCTTAATGGAGTCTTTGGGACCTTGCAAGTCTTTTGAATAGTGTGGGTCAGGGTTTAGTAGTTATTAGTGAGCGCGGCCCCAAACAGACACAGACATCACAGGGAAAGGCAGAGGAACAGAACTACATTTACTAAACTATTATGGTATGCCTGGCGCCATATTGTGTGTTGGGGCACCATATTACCTGTGATGGGAATTTTGGCTCTGATTTGGCCATGGAAGCCAAAGGGAGGGAGGTAATTCCTCTTGACAATGGGCAAATGACCTATTTGTTTCCTTTCAACTAAATGTTTCCTTTCAGAACTTTGAGTCTGGGGTAAGCGGCATAAGAGGCAAAAGTTTAAAGTTACTTTCTACAGCAGTGGCTGCTGAGAGCATAGTGGCAGGGAGGTAGGGTACAAGATTTCCTCTGGGAAATCCCCTCATGGGTCCTGTCTATCTTCTGAGCCATGTTCTCCATATCTCTTTTTGATTCTATGGGCCATCAGATACTCTTCCAAAAAATTCGTTTTCTATATTTATCAGAGAGAGTTTCTTTTTTCTTATATGTATTTTTTTTTAACAGTGAAGAATCTTGCCTAATATCTTAACTGCATAGCAACAATGACACAAATATTTTGTAACTGCTTGCTGGTTAAACAGGATTTTATATCCTTATGATAACTCTATGGGCAAAAACATATATATCAAAAAATTAATATAAACTATTTACTACTTTGCACCACTTGAAAAGCTCAAATGAAGAAGTCAGACAATAACAAGTGTTGGTTGAGGATGTGGAGAAATTGGCGCCCCCATGCATTGTTGGTAAGAATGCAAAATGATGAAGCCACTTTGGAAAACAGTTCGGCAGTTCCTCTGAAGAATTTAAACCTATGTCCACATGAAAACTTTCACCCAAATATACATAGCAGTATTATTTATAACCAAAGAGTGGATACAACCCAAATATTCATCAACCAGTGAATGGATAAATAAAATGAGGTATATCCAAACAATGGCATTTACTTAGCTGTAAAAAGGCACAAAGTTCTGAGACATGCTCCAGTGAGGGTGAACGTTGAGAGTCAGACATGCAAGAGCATATGCTAGCTGATGATATTTATATGAAATGTCCAGAACAGGCAAATCTACCTAGTCAGTAGTAGATTAGTGGTTTTCAGTGGCTGAGGGGAGGGAAGAATAGGAAGTGACTATAAAAGTGTGGAATAATGAAAATGTTCTCAATTTACACAGTGGTGGTCATTATATAACTCAGTAAATATACTAAAAACCACTGAGTCATATAATTTAAAAGAGTGAATTGTATGGTATGTTAATTGTATCTCAACAAAGCCAATATATAAAAAAATGAAAGCACATAGAGAAGAGTTATACCATATGCACAATTATTGGAATTAATTCCATAATCTGGGCCCAAAAAAGCAAAGGCACTTTTTTTTTTTTATAACCACTTGGCTCTAAAATATGAACTATTTTTCTGGTACTCAATCAAAGAAACTATGAACTAGTACCGTGGGAGAAGCTGGCTCTGTATAGGGAGATAATACACTACCACAAAGCTATGTATATGATATTATGTGGGTGATTTAAGAGGTTTTCAAGGGTAATTTTGCTTTTTGTCTTATGCACAGACAGCAGAAGCTACTATATGAGATGCCACTACTGTGTGTTAACATTTTACGTTTTAAAGAGGAGGAGGTTGTAGTTCGTGGCATATATATAAATTGCTGAGAGTAACAGCACCAGCAAGCACCTGAATTTTAATGCCAAACTTCTGGACTCCAAATCCTATGCCTTTTGCCTTCTACCAATGGCCTTTTATAAAAGGATTATATTTTATATTACAAACTAAGATATGTAGTTACTATTTTCAGTAAAAAATCCAAACTATAATTATTCATTTATCCTTCCATCCATCCATCCATCCATCCAACCATCTGTCCATCCATCCATCCATCCATCCATCCATCCATCCATCCATCCATCCAACCATCTGTCCATCCAACCATCCATCCAACCAACCAGTCATGAACAAATGTTTGCTGTACGGGACTCAATGCAGTGGTGCAACAGTGATGTCTACTCTTGAGGAACTCACAGTCTAGTGGAGGAACTTCAGTCCTATCCTACTGCACCACATTTGGCATATAAATTGGTCTCAGTCAATGTCGGTTGGGGAAAGCAGTGAAAATTTTTTCAGTTCTGAACTTGGGTGGGTGGCAGTTTCACATCTTTTCCTTGGCAGTTCTAAATGTGATGGCTGCCAAGGTTTAGAATTTACCTTCTTAATGAAGAATAATTGCTTGAAATGGAAAGAACGTGGTAGAAATCAAGAATTTTAATACATCGACTGCAGGGCTTTATCGTCTTGGTGGTGATCTTCTCTATCCTAGAAGTTACTGGGTTTCTACATTGCATCCAAAGGTCCTGCTCATTTTTGGAAATTACATATGGTCTCCATCCCTGGAGCCCTTGGCAGATCGAGTGTGGCCCTTTATTATAATTTGCTTGATTATTCATAGGATCAAATACCTTACGTAAAATGGGGAACAAATCAATATTTATTTCATCTGTTTTTGATGAATAGTAATAAAGCAAGCTAAAGCTCTGTACCATATAGTACCTATTTTACAGATGGTGAGACTTGTCCAAAGCCTCAGATAATAGCCAGTATGTGGCAACAGCTAGTAAGGGTAGGAGTCCTGGCCTAAGTTGGTGAACATTCCATTCCAGGTCTTGGCCCTATAGGTAGACATTCTGTAAAACGTTGTTGCTTTGAATGGAATTGAAACATTATGATAATTTGTTGTTTTCTTTTTTTTTTTAATGATATTTTTATTATATTATGTAAGTCACCATACAGTACATCCCCGGATTCCGATGCAAAGTTCAATGCTTCATTAGTTGCGGACAACACCCAGTGCACCATGCAATATGTGCCCTCCCTACCACCCATCACCAGTCTATCCCATTCCCCCACGCCCCTCCCCTCTGAAGTCCTCAGTCTGTTTCTCATAGTCCATAGTCTCTCATGTTTCATTCCCCCTTCTGATTACCCCCATTTCTTTATCCCTTTCTTCCCCTACCAATCATCCTAGTTCTTATGTTCCATAGATGAGAGAAATCATATGATAATTTGTCTTTCTCTGCTTGACTTATTTCACTTAGCATTATCTCCTCCAGTGCCGTCCATGTTGCAGCAAATGTTGAGAATTCGTTCTTTCTGATAGCTGAGTAATATTCCATTGTATATATGGACCACAGCTTCTTAATCCAGTCATCTGTTGAAGGGCATCTCGGCTCCTTCCATGATTTGGCTATTGTGGACAATGCAGCTATGAACATTGGGGTGCATATGGCCCTTCTCTTTACTACGTCTGTATCTTTGGGGTAAACACCCAGTAGTGCAATGGCTGGGTCATAGGGTAGTTCAATTTTTAACTTTTTAAGGGACCTCCACACTGTTTTCCAGAGTGGCTGTACCAACTTGCATTCCCACCAACAATGTAGGAGGGATCCCCTTTCTCCACATCCTCTCCAACAATTGTTGTTTCTTGCCTTGTCTATCTTTGCCATTCTAACTGGCGTAAGGTGGTATCTCAGTGTGGTTTTGATTTGAATTTCCCTGATGGCTAATGATTTTGAACATTTTTTCATGTGTCTGTTAGCCATTTGTATGTCTTCATTGGAAAAGTGTCTGTTCATATCTTCTGCCCATTTTATGATTTGTTTATTTGTTTCTCGNTTCCATACAAATTTAAGGACTATTTGTTCCAGTTCTTTGAAAAATGTCCTCGGTATTTTGATCGGGATAGCATTGAAAGTGTAGATTGCTCTGGGTAGTATGGACATTTTAACTATGTTAATTCTTCCAATCCATGAGCATGGAATATTTTTCCATCTTTTTATGTCTTCCTCAATATCTTTCAAAAGTGATCTATAGTTTCTAGGATATAGGTCCTTTACGTCTCTGGTTAAGTTAATTCCAAGGTAACGCATGGTTTTTGGTGTTATTGTAAATGGGATGGATTCCCTAATTTCTCTTTCTTCAGTCTCGTTATTCGTGTATAGAAATGCAACTGATTTCTGGGCATTGATTTTGTATCCTGCCACCTTACTGAATTGTTCTATAACTTCTAATAGTTTGGGAGTGGATTCTTTTGGGTTTTCCATATAGAGTATCATGTCATCTGTGAAGAGAGACAGTTTGACTTCTTGTTTGCCGATCTGGATACCTCTGATCCCTTTTTGTCTTCTGATTGCTGTTGCAAGGACTTCTAGTACTATGTTGAATAATAGTGGCGAGAGTGGGCATCCTTGTCGTGTTCCTGATCTTAAGGGAAAGGCTTCCAGCTTTTCCCCATTGAGAATAATGCTTGCAGTAGGCTTTTCATAGATGGCTTTTATGAGATTGAGAAATGTACCCTCTATTCCTACACTCTGAAGGGTTTTAATCAGGAAAGGATGCTGTATTTTGTCAAATGCTTTTTCTGCATCAATTGAGAGGATCATATGGTTCCTGAGTCTTTTCTTGTTGATATGATGTATCACACTGATTGATTTGCGAGCGTTGAACCATGCTTGCATCCCAGGTATGAATCCCACTTGGTCATGATGGATAATCCTTTTAATGTACTGTTGGATTCTATTAGCAAGGATCTTGTTGAGGATTTTGGCATCCATATTCATTAGAGAAATCGGTCTGTAATTCTCCTTTTTGAGGGGGTCTTTGCCTGGTTTGGGGATCAAGGTAATATTAGCCTCATAGAATGAGTTTGGTAGCTTTCCTTCTGTTTCTATTTTTTGAAATAGCTTTAGGAGAATAGGTATTATTTCTTCTTTGAATGTTTGGTAGAATTCCCCAGGAAAACCGTCTGGGCCTGGAGTTTTATTATTTGGAAGGTTGTTTATCACTGACTCAATTTCTTCATAGTTAATTGGCCTATTTAAGAAATCTATTTCTTCCTGTTTCAGTCTTGGTAGTTTATAGGTTTCCAGGAAGGCCTCCATCTCTTCCAGATTGTTTAGTTTTTTGGCATATAGCTGTTGATAAAAGTTTCTAATAATCCTTGCAATTTCAATGGTGCTGGTCGTGACCTCTCCCTTTTCAGTCATAATTTTAATAATCTCGGTCCTTTCTCTTTGCTTTTGGATAAGTCTTGCCAGTGGTCTGCCAATTTTATGGATTCTCTCAAAGAAAAGCTTCTAGTCCTGTTGATTTGCTCTACTGTACTTCTGTTATCTGATTCATTGATTTCTGCTCTAATTTTGGTCAACTGCTTCCTCATGAGTGGGTTAGGCCTGTCCCTCTGCTACTGTTCCAGTTTCTTGAGGTGAGAATATAGAAACTGCATTTTAGATTTTTCTATTCTTTTGAGTGAGGCTTGGATGGCTATGTATTTCCCCCTTAGGACTGCCTTTGCAGTATCCCATAGGTTTTGGACCGTTGTGTATTCATTCTCGTTGGTCTCCATAAATTGTTTAATTTGTTTTNTTTTTGATTTCCTGGTTTATTGAGTCATTCTTGAGCAGGATGGTTCTTAGTCTCCAAGTGTTTGAGTTTCTTCCACGTTTTTCCTTGTGGTTGAGTTCCAATTTCAGAGCGTTGTGGTCTGAGAATATGCAGGGGATAATTTCAATCTTTTGGTATTGGCTGAGACCTGTTTTGTGTCCCAGAGCATGATCTATTCTTGAGAATGTTCCATGGGCATTTGAATAGAATGAGTATTCTTTGGTTCTGGGGTGTAGTGTTCTATATATATCTATGAGGTCCAACTCGTCGAGTATGGCATTCAAAGCCTTTGATTCTTTGCTTAGTTTTTGCCAGGGTGTTCTGTCTATTTCTGATAGTGGGGTGTTCAGGTCCCCTACTATTACTGCGTTTTTATCTATATGTCTCTTTATTGTGGTTAAGAGTTGGTTTGTGTATCTTGCTGCTCCCCTGTTGGGGGCATATATATTAATAATTGTCATATCCACTTGTTGAATACTTCCTTTAAGAATAATATAGTGCCCTTCTGTATCTCTCTCTATGGCCTCTAGTTTAAAATCCAGTCTATCTGATATGAGAATTGCTACTCCAGCTTTCTTTTGAGGTCCATTTGCGTGGAAGATGGTACTCCATCCCCTTACTCTAAGTCTGAATGCATCTTTGGGTTCAAAATGAGTCTCTTGTAGACAGCAAATGGATGGGTCATGTCTTTTTATCCAATCTGCAACCCTGTGGCGTTTTATGGGAGAGTTTAAGCCATTTAGATTGATAGAGATTATTGAGAGATATGATTTTAATGATGCCATTTTGCCAGTAAAGTCTTTGTTTGTATCGGTTGTGACTTTCTGCTCTGTATCACTCTTGTGACCTTTTTACCTTTATAGAACCCCACTTAATATCTCCTGTAGGGCTGTTTTTGTGGTTACGTAATTGGANCTCCTGTAGGGCTGGTTTCGTGGTTACGAAATTGGTTAATGATTGGCGATTTTGGAACGTCTTTATTTCTCCATCAATTCTGAATGACAGCTTTGCTGGATAAAGGATCCTTGGCTGCATGTTTTTCTCTGAAAGAGCTTTAAAAATGCCCCCCCAAGCCTTTCTCTCATTCCAGGTCTCTGTAGACAGGTCTGACGTAATCCTGATACCTTTGCCTTGGTACGTGAGAAATTTCTTTTCCCTGGCCGCTTTCAATACTGTATCCTTGGATCTAATATTTGCGAATTGCACTATGAAGTANCTCCATCAATTCTGAATGACAGCTTTGCTGGATAAAGGATCCTTGGCTGCATGTTTTTCTCTGAAAGAGCTTTAAAAATGCCCCCCCAAGCCTTTCTCTCATTCCAGGTCTCTGTAGACAGGTCTGACGTAATCCTGATACCTTTGCCTTGGTACGTGAGAAATTTCTTTGCCCTGGCCGCTTTCAATACTGTATCCTTGGATCTAATATTTGCGAATTGCACTATGACATGCCGTGGCGTAGGTTTGTCCTGGTTGAGCTTGGATGGGGTCCTCTCTGCCTCTTGGACACGAATGCTTGTTTCCCTTGCTAGATTAGGGAAGTTTTCAGCTACAATTTGTTCAAATATCTCTTCTAGACCTCTGTTTTTTCTCCACCCCCTCAGGGATGCCGATGATTCTGACATTGGATCGTTTCACAAAGTCAGTAATCTCCCATAATCTACATTCGTGGGCATGGATTTTTTTAAGACCAGCTTCTATTTTCGTTTTTTCCTCTACTAACCCATCCTCCAATTCACTAATGCGTTCCTCTGCCTCAGTGACCCTGGCCATCAGAGCCTCTATTTTTGACTGCATTTGGCTCATAGAATTTTTAATTTCTGTCAGATTCGCTCTCATTTCTGCCCTTAGGGATTCTATATTCTCAGTAACATTTTCGTTAATACTTTTTTCAAGTCTACTCATCATCTTGACCATTGTTGCTCTGAATTCCATTTCTGATAATTTGGATACATCCATATGTATTAATTCTGTGGCAGAGGCCACAGAATTTGTTGTTTTCTGCACAATGAAATGATGACAGAACTTTATGATTCCAGCATGGTGAGGCAGCGAGACTGGTGCTAGGCAGACTTGTTTCAGAATCTAGACTACCCCTTGTGGTCCTCACAGAAAAATGAGAATCACAGTAGTGTTCATTCCACAGGTTCATGATGAAGACCCAGTGAGACCTTGGGTGTAAAGGGCTTATCAGAGGCCCCGCCCACAGGATAACACTTGCAATCATTACTTGTCTAGAGGCCACACTAACCCGTGGTTCATCCTCACTTCCTCTGGGATTAGATTGAAGGGCTGTCAAATGAGAGAGCACAGATTTAATCTAGGACAAGCCGCCCCCAAACTGGCTTTGTATCAGAATTATCTGGGGTGTATTATGTTCATCACTGATTCTTTCTTTACAGGATTTTAATAAAAACATGAACACATGCATATGAGAAAATTCGAAAGGATATGCATGAAAGGTGAATCTTTTTCTGCCAACACAGATATTCAGTTTACCAGACCCCTTTGAGAGACAGCTACTCTTACCGTAGTCTTATCTTTCCGAAATATAACCAAGGCATATACACTTGATATATCTTACATGTTCATGCTGTGCACACTACTTGGATCTTGGGGTTTTTTTCTTGGTAATCTGATGTGGAGAATATGTCCAATCAATACCTACAGACTGTGACTGCAGTATGTTCCATTGTGTATGGATGTGCCAAAATGTACTGAACCACTTCTCTCTTGATAGACATTTAGGTTATTTCTAGACTTTTCGAATACAGGCAACATTGCAATAAATACTCTTCTGCATATTTCTTTGTGCGCATGGTGTCTGTAGGATAAATGCCTTAAAATGGGATTGCTGGATTGATGGGTTTAAGGAAGTTTAATTTTACTATGTATTTCCAAGTTGCCTTTCAAAGGGATAATACTGATTTACTCTCTCATCAATAACCCCTCCCCCATGCCAACTTTGTAATATTTGCCTAACAGATAGATAAAAAAAACCAACCTATTATTGTTTTGTTGCATTTTAAAATTTATGACAAACAGTAAGCATGTGTTCCTATGTTTAAATGCAAAGTTTAACTTTTTCTCTGCAAAATTTCTGTCCTTGTCCTATGCCTGTTTTTTGCTAGTTTTTATTTATTTGGAACTCACATTTTCATAGGTAGTACCTTGTATTTTCTTGGAAATATTTCTTTTCCTGTTTGCCTTTTGTCTTTGACTTTAAGGCAATTTTTATATGCAGAGATTTTTAACTCTTATATAGTCAAAGGAGTAATTCCTTAATTGTCTCTGGGTTTTATGTATTTCATAGAAAGATTTGCATTCTAAGGTCATTTATTTTATTTTATGTTTCTTTTTAAAAATTTTTTATTTAGATTCAATTTAATTAACCTATAGTGTATTGTTAGTTTCAGAGGTAGAGTCCAGTGATTCATCAGTTGCATACAACACCCAGTGCTCATTCCATCAAGTGCCCTCCTTCATGCCCATCACCCACTTACCCCATCTCCCACCCACGTCCACTCCACCAACCCTCAGTTTGTTTCCTAGAGTTAAGAGTCTCTGATGGTTTGCCTCCCTCTCTGTTTTCATCTTACTTTATTTTTCCTTCCCTTCCCCTATGTTCATCTATTTTGTTTCTTAAATTTCACATATGAGTGAAGTCATATATTTGTTTTTCTTTGAGTTACTTATTTCACTTGACATAATATCCTCTAGCTCCATCCATGTCTTTCCAAATGGTAAGATTTCATTCTTTTTAATGGCTGAGTAATATTCCAGTGTGTGTGTGTGTGTGTGTGTGTGTGTGTGTGTGTGTACCACATCTTCTTTATCCATTCATCTGTCAATGGACATCTGGCCTCTTTCCATCATTTGGTTATTGTGGACACGGCTGCTATAAACATTGAGGTGCAGGTGCCCCTTCAAATCACTATGTTTGTATCCTTTGGAGAAATACTTAGTGGCACTCTATGATTATTTAAGAACACTTCTCTCTCACTATCTCTCTCATTAAAAAAGTTCCTCATACATTTATCAACTTCCTTAGATTCAGTAAAGTAAAAGAAAAATATTTTGAAATCTTTGCTCCTGAAACATTTAAAATAGCCTTTTAATTATAGTCATCATGCTGTACATTAGATGCCCAGGGCTTACTCCTTTCCTAGCTAGAGATTTATACCCTTTTACCATCACCTCCCCACATCCCACAGCCCAGCCCTGGGCAACCACTTTTCTACTCTCTATTTTTTTTTAATTCAGCCTTTTTAGTATTGTGGTAATCATTTCAGTATTGTGAGAATACACTGCACATGTATTAAATCATTTTGTTGTATACTAAATGTCAATAATATCTCAATAAAGCTAGAAAATATTTTTTCTTGTTCTCTGTTCTTTCATGGTTGGAATTACCTATAGAACAATGTGGACCTAAAGTTTTGTGGGGTGGGGTGATTGTTTTGACAAATTTCCTTTTTTTTTTCTATACTGATTGGCCTGTGCACATGCTTTATACCTTCCAGAGTGAGGGTAGGCAATCTATATTTTCCTAGAAAATTATTTATTTTTCCACCTGGCAAAATAATCTTTTGTAATTCTTTGTTATTCACTGTACATATAAAAAAGTTTACTGTTTTTGTATTTGTGTGTTTGCTTTCTCAGTTTGTTATGTTTTATCTAGTACATTGACTTTTTGCCTCCCTCCCCCAAAGATGAGTTTTTTTAATGTATTAGTCCTAGAGTTTTTTTTAATTGCCTGCTTTATTAACTTATTTAACTTTGTTAATTCCTTTTCCCCCTTACTTAAGTTAATGTGTTGTTTATCTAACTCCTTCAGAAGAATGCTTAATGTACTTATTTACATTTTTTTCTTTCTTATTATTGCTATAATTAATTTTCCTTCAACCATTGCTTTAACTAAATCCCACAGGTTCTGTTGCATGTTTTCAGTATTATACATTTCCAGTTATGTATTAATTGTTATTTATTTATTTAGAAGAGTTATTTATTTGAGAGAGAGAACATGAGTGGGAGTGGCAGAGGGAGAGAGAATTCAAGCTGACTCCACGCTGAACATGGAGCCCAACGTGAGGCTTCATCTCATGACCCCAGAGATTACAACCTGAACTGAAATCAAGAGTCAGGGGCTTAACCAACTTCACCATCCAGGAGCCCCTATTTATTTTTTTGATTTACAAATTTTCTTTTTTTTTTTTTTTAAGATTTTATTTATTTGTTTGACAGAGAGAGAGACATCCAGCAAGAGAGGGAGCACAAGCAGGGGGAGTGGGAGAGGAAGAAGCAGGCTCATAGCGGAGGAACCTGATGTGGGGCTCGATTCCAGAATGCTGGAATCACGCCCTGAGCTGAAGGCAGACACTTAACGACTGAGCCACCCAGGCGCCCCTTGATTTACAAATTGTTTCAAAAGTTTTATACTTTTTTGGTGGGATGGGATATTTTGTCTAGTTTTGATATTAATTAAAAATTGTATTGCCCTGTGATCATTTATCTGTAGTCTTTTTTTTTGAAAATAATGCATTTATTTATTTTTAATTTTTTTATTATGTTCTGCATTCTTTATTCCTTTTGAAATTTACTGAAGTTTTCTTTGTATACTAATATATTAACTGATTTTCATAAATGTTTCATAGACTCTTGAAGGGAAATGTTCTAGTCTCCAAATTTGGGGCATTAAGTTAGACATAGATGAAAGACTCTAATTCTTTTCTTCTTTTTCTTTTCTTTTCTGTTTTTACTTAGAACTTCTATAGTCTCATTTAACTATTGGTCTCTTCAATCTAAAATGGGCTAAAGGGGATGAATTAAACACAAGTTTTATTATATTTCTATCTTTGTTCTTTAGAGTCCCTTTAGGTTTTGCTTTATGAATTTGGACGCCAAATAACTTGGTTCATAAAAGACTACTATATATTCATCAAATAGTTTAATAATTCTTTTCAAAATAATTACTCTTTATTTTAACAAAGTACCCCATTTTATCCAATTTGATGCATTTTACTCTGAATTAAACCTCATCTATTACTCTTTATAAGGGCTCCCCTGCCTTGTTCTTTGTCTGTGTTGGTCTGATAGTTTGTTGACCATTCTTTTCATTTTGACATTTCTGCTTCTTCATTTTCGAAGTGCTTCTGATATGTAACACATTAGCTCTTGTTTTGTGAGCCAAAGTCTGCATTCTTCTTTCATAGTGAGTTTATTCTGATCAAAAATTTTTGCTTGCCAATTCTTTTTGTTCTGTCTTCTATATATCTCACCTAGTATTATCCTTTCTTTATAATAACACATTTTTAAAATACATAAGCTAAATCTTTCAGCATACTCCCTGTTTTGTTTTCCATGTGCCTACAATCCCACTGTCAGCTCAGCTACAGGAGCAGGGTGAGGGATTTTTTTGGAAGGCGAATGAACACATGTCTGACCAGTAGGTAAGACAGAAGAGGCTGGAGTCACGTCTTTATAATTCCACTGACCACTGATTCTTTCCCACACAGAATTAGGATCATATTTGAGCCCCCAGCTATATAAGTCCATCACCAAATATTTACCATTCTAGATACTGACACATATGAGAAAAACCATGGAGGGCTGTTGCCATTTTCATTCTGCAGAGGAAAATGAAGTAAGCATCTTGCATAAGCCAGCAAGTGAAAGAGCTGGAATTTGAATCCAAGCACATTCAGTTCTTTTTTTTTTTTGTATTTTTTTAAATTTTGTTGTATTAGTCACCATACAGTACATCCCCAGTTTTTGATGCAATGTTCCATGATTCATTATTTGTGTATAACACCCAGTGCACCATGCAATATGTGCCCTCCTTAATACCCATCACCGGCCTATCCCAACACCCACCCCCTTCCCCTCTGAAGCCCTCAGTTTGTTTCCCAGACACATTTAGTTCTTACCTTTTTTTTTTTTTTTTTTTGAGAGGGAGGGTGAGAGAGAGAAGGGGGGAGGGAGGAGGAGCAGGAAGGGGGAGAGAGAGAATCTTTTTTTTTCTTTTAAAGATTTTATTTATTTATTTGACAGAGAGAGACAGCCAGTGAGAGAGGGAACACAAGCAGGGGGAGTGGGAGAGGAAGAAGCAGGCTCCTAGCGGAGGAGCCTGATGTGGGGCTTGATCCCAGAACACCGGGATCATGCCCTGAGCCGAAGGCAGACGCTTAATGACTGTGCCACTCAGGCGCCCCGAGAGAGAGAATCCTAAGCAGGCTCCATGCCCAGTGTGGAGCCTAATGTGGGACTTGATCTCACATCCCTGAGATCATGACCTGAGCTGAAAACAAGAGTCGGATGTTTAATTGACTGAGCCACCTAGGCACCACCATTGAGTTCTTACTTTTGAGGCTGTGGTCTTTCTGTCACACTGGTCAGGCCACAATGGAAGGAGAAAAGTGGTACAGGGTTCCCTGCAGCTCTATGCCTAACTCAGTGGTTCTCCCCAGGGGCAATTTGTTCTCCCCTGGTACATGTACCAGTGTCTGAGGACAGTTGTTGCTGTCACAACCTGGGGGAGTGCTGCTGACATCTAGTGGGTAGAGGCCAGAGAGGCTGGGAAATATGCTACATTGCAAAAGATGATCCCTCCTTTTCTAACAAAAACTCGTCCAGTCCAAAACGTCTGTAGAATCGAGGTTGATAAACCCTGCTTCACTCTAAACCACTTTGTCCTTATTGGACTCAGTTCTGTCACATCCTCTGGGGCAAGTCTGGGTTCCAATGTGGAATAATCGAGTTTCACTTCACTGTGCATCTGAGTTAGCATTCCATACTGAGCATATGCCCTCACCTTTGGAATCTAGCTCTTCAAAGGCTAGATTTTTGTTCTTAAGGATGATTGTATATATGGCAGTTAATTTTATGTCAGCTTGGCTGGGCCAGGGTACCAAGATATTTGGGTAAAAATTATTCTAGATGTTTTTGTGAAGGTATTTTTTAGGTGAGATTAACATTTAAATCAATAGGCCTTGAGTATCTTCCACGATATGGGTGGGCCTCATCCAAGCAGTTGAAGGCCTGAAGAGAAAAGGGGAACTGTGTCAGCAGATTGCCTTTGGACTGGAACTGGAACTTTGACTCTTCCCTGGGTCTCTAGCCTGTTGGCTTGCCTCCAGATTTTGCAGGCTTCTATACCTCATGGGTTAATTCCTTAAAATCTCTCTCTGCCCACCCCCTTCTCTCTTTCACGCACCCTATTGGCTCTGTTTCCCTGGTGCCATAGTTGGAACAGTTGTATCTCACCAGAATTCATATGTTGGAATCCTAACACCCAATGTGATGGTGTTAGGGGGCGGGGCCTTTGGGAGGTGCTTACCTCATGAGAGTGGAACGCTCGTGAGGGGGATTAGTACCTTGTTAAAGAGGCTCCAGAGAAATATCTAACCCCCTTGTACTCTCAGAGGATACAATCAGAAGTCTGCAAAGTCCCTGGAAGAGGGTCCTTACCGACCCTGCTGGCAATCTGATCTTGAACTTCCAGCCTCCAGAACTATGAGAAATAAATTTATGTTGTTTAAGCCACACAGTTGTGATATTTTGTTACAGTAGGAACGGAGACACCTGGAGACCCTGATTAATACTGTACAAAATAGATGTTATGAATACTATCTTAATGACTTACTAGCCGTGTATATTTATGCTAGTCCCTTAAATCTCTATGTGCAGGAAGTGGGGAAACTACGGAGGACGGGCTGCCATGGTAGATGGTTCTTAAATATGTTTCCCCATTCCAATTTATTCAATAAATATGCATTGAGCACCTGCCTTATCCCAGGTGAAGTGTAACAGAAAGGTGGATGCAAGTCCTAATATCCCTGTCCTCAAGGCTTTCACATGCTAGCTGAAAGGACGTATTCCAAACACATAATTGTGCTACAGAATGATTAGTGCAGCCCTCGCTCTACTCGTTAAGGACCAAGAAGCCCAGAGAAGGGCATCTTAAGCAGCCCAGTGATTGGGCGTTTTCCCAGAACACCTGCACTTTAAGAGAGAAATAGACACCAGACAGGAAAGGCAGGAGAAAGAGCAGGCAAGCTAGCCTTCAGGGATAGATGCACACAGGAGTGCACTGGATGCTGTGAATCCCATGATGACGGGCTCTTTAATGCTCAGAATTAAACTCTATCAATTGGAGCCTTCCCCGAGTTAGCCTCCCGAAAGCACCTTATCCTCCATTTCCTTATGCCCAACTCACAGGACTGCTGTGAGCAGATAAAATTAATATGTGTCAAAATAACGTGTAAAGTGCAGAGCAAAATAAAAATTAAGCTTTTGACTTTTTGAGGCAGTTAGTGACTGGGGAGACACAGATTCTAGCATTAGGGAATGGAATTCGTTAACTCCATTGGGATTTAAGAGCTGATTATCTTGCGGGGGAAATGAACATTTCAGAGTCTTTTCTGTGAAGTGATGATAGCTAAAAACACTTCCTTCACAAAGAAAATATATATGTACGCTCTCTCTAAACTATTAGGCATTATAAAAACATTTGGTGACTTTGTCCTCTCTCTCTGTCCCCCCCCTTTTTTTCCCAAGCCCTAAAATGTTTAAAAGATAAATTAGATCCACCTTCACGTTGGTTATAGAAGCTGACTCATGTGTATTTGGTTTCAATGTTTCAATTCTATGTATATTCATGAAAGTAGGAGGGGGAAAATTACTTCCTGCCCAATAGATTCTAATGAGGATTTTGATAAGCAGAACAATCATTTAATTGGTACATTTCTATTTCTACTACTGTCAGGCTGGGACAAGAGGCTCCTTATGCAAATCAAGAGGAATGGGAGAGTGGATGCTGATTTATGGATTACTAGTGATAAGTCAACATATTTTTCCGACCTTGAGAACTCAGCTGAAAGACCAAGGTCAAAGACACCAGCTCCAAAATAAGAATGCATAGACAATATTGGGACCAGGCTGAATGAGTGATATTTTAACTGCTTATTGCTGCTATACATGACTATAACAGAATATATTATTCTACATTGTTATAGACTGAATTGTGTCCCCCTTCCCCACACCAAATTCCTATGGTGTAGCTCTAATCTCCAACGTAACTGTATTTGGAGATAAGGACTTTAGGAAATAATTAAGGTTGGGATACCTGAGTGTCTCAGTTGGTTAAGCATCTGTCTTCAGCTCCGGTCCTGGGGTTGAGTCATGTGTCAGACTCCCTGCTCAGTGGGGAGCCTGCTTCTCCCTCTGCCTGCCGCTCCCCCTGTTTGTGCTTTCTCTCTCTCTCTCTGACAAATAAACAAATAAATAAAATCTTTTAAAAAAGGGAAATAATTAAGGTTAAATTAAGTCAGGAGGGTAGAGTCCTCATCAGATAGGATTGGTGGTCTTACAAGAAGAGGAGATCTCTCTCTCTCTCTTTCTACGCAGGTGCACCCAGAAAAAGCCATTGTGAGCACATAAGGTCTATAGCCAGCAAGAGAGCTCTTACCAGAACCTGTCCATGCTGGCACCCTGATCTTGGACTTACAGCCTCCAGAACTGTGAAAAATAAATGTCTGTGGTTTAAGCCACCCATTTTGTTGTGCTGTTATTCATGTATCCAGAAAACATTTATTTCTGTGAGCATAATCTGTGCTAAATTCTGTGCTGGCCCTCAGGTTAAAAAGGCTATTAGAACCTGGTTTTTGCTTTCTAGCTATTCAGAGTTTAGTGGAATGGACAAACACGATTGAATCATTACAAGTCAGACATAATAGAAGTAAAAGCAAAGAGCATGGGTGCACACAGGGGCACCTAGGTTTGTGTTCCTGGGAGGGTCAGGGGACGCTTATTTTAAGAGGTGACATTCGAGCTAAGACTTGAAAGATGTCTTGCTGGGAGATTAGGACATTCCAGGAAGAAGCAATAGCATGTGGGAAAGTTAGAAGGGAAAACAGAAACTTTGAAGAAATGTAAAGTATTTTTATGCATGGAGTATAGGATGGTAAGGGAAGGGGTAGGAAAGAAGGCAGAAATGTAAACAAGGAAGGGATGTCATACATCATCTAGCGTTCTAGGCTCAGAAGTTTGAATTTAAGGGGCATCTGCGTGGCTCAGTTGGTTAGGCGTCTGCCTTTGGCTCAGGTCATTATTATCCCAGGGTCCTGGGATCCAGTCCCACTTTAGGCTTCCCACTCAGCGGGGAGTCTGCTTCTCCTTCTTCCTCTGCTCCCCCACCCCCACCCTGCCGCTTGTGCTCCCTCTTTCTCAAATAAATAACCCCCCCAAAAAAAGGAAGTTTGGATTTTTTTAATATAATTTTTATTTTGTTATATTAGTCACCATATAGTACATCCCCAGTTTTTGATGCAATGTTCCATGATTCATTGTTTGTGTAT
The DNA here is from genome assembly GCF_002007445.2 of Ailuropoda melanoleuca. Taxonomy (NCBI): domain Eukaryota; kingdom Metazoa; phylum Chordata; class Mammalia; order Carnivora; family Ursidae; genus Ailuropoda; species Ailuropoda melanoleuca. Next base: position 94,264,767 of record NC_048226.1, on the reverse strand, counting down.
AACACCCAGTGCACCATGCAATATGTGCCTTCCTTAATACCCATCACCAGCCTATCCCATTCCCCCACCCCCCTCCCCTCTGAAGCCCTCAGTTTTGTTTCCCAGAATCCACAGTCTCTCATGGTTCATTCCCCCTTCTGTTTACCCCCCCTTCATTCTTCCCTTCCTTCTCCTACCGATCTTCCTATTTCTTATGATACAGCAATTGCACTACTGGGTTTTTACCCCAAAGATACAGGTGTAGTGAAGAAAAGGGCCATATGCACCCCAATGTTCATAGCAGCATTGTCCACAATAGCTAAATCATGGAAGGAGCCAAGATGCCCTTCAACAGATGACTGGATAAAGAAGCTGTGGTCCATATATACAATGGAATATCACTCAGCCATCAGAAAGAACGATGACCCAACATTTGTATCAACATGGATGGGACCGGAGGAGATAATGCTGAGTGAAATAAGTCAAGCAGAGAAATACAATTATCATATGGTTTCACTCATTTATGGAACATAAGAAATAGGAAGTTTGGATTTTATCCTGAAAGTAAATAAGGACCTTTGAAGATTTTTCTTCACAAATTTTGGGGTTCTGTATTAAGTGATTATATATTTATGATTGTTATGTCTTTCTGACAGATTGATACTTGTCTCATTATAAAATGTCCTTCTTTATCTTTAGTAACAATGTCTACCTTAAAGTATATTTTGTCCAGGTATTATGGCTACTCAAGCTCTCTTTTGGTAACTGTTTCATGATATATCTTTCTCTGTCCTTTGCCTTCCACCTATTTGTGTCTTTGAATCTGAAGTGTCTGTTTTGCAGACAGCATATAGCTGGATAATTTTTTGTGTGTGTCTTCATTTGGCTGATCTCTGCCTTTTGATTTGTGTTTAATTCATGGACATATCATATAATTACTGTAAATAAGGCAAGATTTACATCTGCTGTTTTGTTGTTTGTTTTCTACATGCCTTATGTCTCTGTCCTCCATTATTGTATTATTGTGTTGAATGGACTTCAAAAAACTGTATTATTTTAATTCCCTTATCATTATTATGATGATGATTATTTTTACCATATTTATTATACCACTGCTTTCTCAGTGACTGCCCTGGTGATTATAATTAACATCTTAATTTAAAACAGTGTAGTTCAGGGACACCGGGGTGGCTCAGTTGGTTAAGTGTCTGGCTTTTTTATTTTGGCTCAGGTCATGATCTCAGGGTCATGGGATCAAGTCCCGCGACAGACTCTGCACTGAGTGGAAAGTCTGCTTGAGATTCTCTCTCTTCCCCTCTGCCCCTCCTCTCACTTGTGCTCTCTCTCTCCCTATCTCTCTTTCTCAAATAAATAAATAAATAAATAAATCTTTAAAAAACCCCAACAATCTAGTTCAGATTAAAAACTACTTAGTTTTAACAGTACATAAAACTGTGATCCGCTATAGCTCCTTTTCTTCCCCCCTTCCTTCATGTTATTATTGTGATACAAACGACATCTCTTACAGGTTGAGCACATCAACATGTGTTCATAATTACTGCTTTGTGCAGTTAATTTTTCAAGCAGTTAGAAGAAGGGTTACAAATAAAAATAAACATTCTACTAAAGTCTTCGGTAATTTCCTATGCATTTACCCCTGCCAACGTTCTTTATTTCTTCATGTTATTCCAGTTACTCTCTGTTGTCTTCTCATTTCTGCCTGAAGGATTCACCTCAGTATTTCTGATGGGGCAGGTTTTCTGGAGAGGAGTTCTCTCTGTTTTTGTTTATCTAGAAAAGTTTTAATGTTTCTTTATTTTTTGAAAGATGGTTTTGCCGGACATTGCATTCTTAGCTGATATCCCTTTTCTTTCAGCATAGTGCATACATCACTGTCATTCCACTGCTTTTTGGCGGCCATGGTTTCTGGTAAGAAATCAATTGTAAATCTTATGCAGGATTCCTTGTATGTGATGAGATGCTTCTCTCTTGATGCTTTTGGGGTTCTCTTTTTGTCTTTGGACAGTTAGACTATGATGTCTGAGCTTCTCCACTTGGGTTTGAGCTTCTTGGATGTATAGGTTAGTATTTTTCATCAAAGTTGGGAAGTTTTCAGCCATTATTTCCTGAAATAATCTTTCTCCCCCTTTTGCTCTCTTATCCTTTTGTGATGCCTATTACACATTAAGTGTATGTACCACGATGCTGTCTGACGTGCCCCTTAGGTTCTGTTAACTTCTCTTTATTTATTTATTTTCTATTTCTTATATGGCATAATCTCAATTGGCCAATCTTCAAATTCACTATTTCTTTTTCCTCTGCTGGCTCTAATATTCTGATAAAGGTTTCATCTCAGTTATTGTATTTTTCAACTCTGTAATTTCTGTGTGGTTCTTTTTTATGACTCTCTATTGATTCTTTATCAGGTTAGGCATTGTTCTCATATTTTCTTTAATACTTTAGACTTGGTTTTCTGTAGTTCTTAAGACATATGTACAATAGATGATTTTAAATCTTCGGTAAGTTCAACATTCAGCTCCCTCAAGGACAGTTCCTATTGATTGTCTTTTCTTTTTTTCTCCCGAGCATGGGCCCTACTTTATTCCTTGCATATCTCTTAATTTTTTGTTAAAAACTGGATATTTAAATGAATATAGCATGGTAACTTTGTTAATGAAATTCTCTCCCCTCTACTGTGATATCCTTATTGCTGTTTGTACTTCTTATTTTGCTTATTGCTGTTCGGTGAATTTCCTGGATTAATTCTGTAAAGTCCATGCTCTTTGTTGTACATAACCACTGAAATCCCTACTTGATTGTGAGTCTTAATTTTTAGTGACCCTGGAAAGACACCATGGTGGGCTTTGAGCTATGCTTTGGCATTTAGGTAAGTAGGGGTGGTCTGCATTCTTACCCACTGCTCTGGAATATGTGCTGCCACAACCCATGTAGGCAATCTACTGTGGATATCATCTTGCTTTCCATGCCAACCTAACCCATTATTTGAGTATATAATCAATAATTATTTTCATTTCAATCTACTCTGGAAGCTAGCAATAATACAGTTTCATATTTGTATATTAGTAAAAATCCATTGAATTTGATGACCCTTCAAGGCATTCAAAGTGGTGTCAACAGTTATGCTATCATCCTTTTCTCAAATAACACTGAATTGACATCACTGTCTTCATTTCATATTGGGAAATGTAGTGTCTAAGATATTCAGCGGTTTGCTCAATGAGACAGGTGATTGATGGCAGATGCACAATCAATGTCTGGCCCTTTATTCTTTCTACTACCATAGAGAGCAGAAGTTGTTAGCCATGTCACATGGAGCCCCAGTGCCAAGGGACGTGAATCTAAACTGATTTTGCTTGAGATGATTGTTAGAAAGTGAGACACTCGCCCACAGAGACAATTGGAAACCTTGCCAGATCTTTTGAGGGCTCGTCAACCTCCCTGTTGAGAAAGGAAACCCTACTTCCTCATCACTTAACACTCATGTCACAGTTTTGGTTAGGGCCTTGTCACAACTGGCAAAACTCTTTTTCAGCTGAAAGCTGTTCATGCATATTCAGAGATATAAATTAGAATGTGTGCCCTTAACTGGAAAGAAGTTAATAACCTGTAATAGCTGCCCCTGGCACTCCAACGCTCTTGTGTCTTCATTAAGCAGTGGTGAGAGCGAGTGGTTTCTCATGGAAACCAGTTTTGTCTTTTGGCGTCTGTGTACTAATAACATGATGGTTTACATTTCTGATAAAGGGATGCCTTCTTTGTGGGCTTTTATTCTTCATCTCAAATTTAAAAGAATAGAAAATAAGCTTGTACTCTTGAAATGATAGGACCTTACACTTGGGAATCATGCTTAAACAATCTTCTCATTGCATTAGTGGAGGAAACTGAGTCCCAGAGAAACAAAGCAATTTTGCCAAGTTCACATAGCCCAAACTAAGAATTCTTCAGCCATTGTTTGCTTTTCTTTCCTACAATACATACTATAATAAGGATCGATTATAGACCTTTCACTGGGTAAGATTTTCAGAACGCTGAGGTGTAGAGGCTTACAATTAGGTAGAGGAAACACACAAAAGTTAACAAGCAAACTGCATATATATAAGGATAAGGGTGTGCATACTGTTCCTTTGGAGAGTATATCCGTATGGTTAGTTGATGGAATATCTGATTGTTTTCCATTTGTTGAACTCATACTGTAAATATTTACACATTATGTAAATGCAGTGTGACAAGTGCTTAGAGACATAATAACATGAATGAGACATAGTCCCTGCCTGCCTAGAGCCTGCAATTTAATGAGGCAGCCCACATATAAGTGAATATACGAACGACTTCATGCGTTACATACCCAAATATGCACACAAATACAGATAGTGGATGACCTTCTCCTACGCTGTTTCCATATGTCCTATTACAGCTTCATCTTATTTCAGCCATTTTCTCTATCTAAGGCATTCTGGCAGCTTATCCATTTCTAATCATGCCTATGAGACAGTCCAGATAGCACATAGCCGTGTGAATGTTGAAGCTGTATAGTGCCTGGTTTGTATGCCAGCTCTGCTGCTGACTAATCAGGTGGGGTAAGGTAACCTCTCCATTCCTGTTTCTTCATCCATAACATGGATATGATAATATTATCTTCCTCATAGGTTTTTTTTAAATTTTAGTTCCAGTATAGTTAACATACAGTGTTATGAGTTTCAGGTGTACCATATAGTGATTCCACATTTCCATACATCCCCTGGGGCTCATCACCACAAGTGCCCTCCTTAATCCCCATCACGTATTTCCCCTATCCCCCCACCCATCTCCCTTCTGGTAACCATCCCTCATAGGGTAAGGGCACACAGACTTTAGAACTGGTTTTGGCCCACAGTTACCACTAAAATATTAGCTATTAGTAAAAAGGAACAAACAATTCTCCACCCCCTTTTCAAGGTGGGGAGGGGCAGAGGAAGAAGGAGAGAGAGAATCCCAAGGTTGACCTGGGGCTCAATCTCATGACCCTGAGATCATGACCTGAGCTGAAATCAAGAGTCAGAAATTTAGCTGACTGAGCCACCCACATGTCAACCCACAAACCACTGGTGCAGCAGCTTGAACGGAGCTTGAGGGATTTGTGTTGAGCAAAAAAACCAACTTCAAAGGGTATATGTCATATGCTTCCATTTATGCAGCATTCTGAAAATGACAAATTATAGAAATGAAGAACATACTAGTAGTTTCCAAGGGTGGGAGGAGGGGGAGAAGTGATTGGGTCTATAAAACAGTAGCTCAAGGGATCCTTGTGGTGGAACTATTCTGTGTCTTGACTGCGGTGGTCATGCAAATCTCCATGTGTGAAAAGAAAGAAAGAAAGAAAGAAAGAAAGAAAGAAAGAAAGAAAGAAAGAAAGAAAGAAGAGTCCAGACCAAAACCAAGGTGTTTGGACCAAACAACGGGAGAACAGAGTTGCCTTTTCACAACATAGGGAAGACTGTTGGGAGTGGGGATTTTGGAAGAGAAATCAGGAGTTTGGTTTAAGTGGGCAGTTGAGAGAGGTGTAGCTGCAGGTGACAATTTGGCATCTGTCAGTGCAAATCATTTAAAGCCTTGACATTGGCTGGGATCACAAGGGGGATGAGTGTAGACGGAGAAGAGCAGGGTTCTGAAGACTAAGCTCTGGGAGCCCTCCAAGGTCAGGACTGGGGGAGGGGAAGAAGAGCCAGCAAAGAAGACTCAGAGGAAGCTAGTAATAACACAAGAGAAGATGCAAGAGAGAAGGGGGGAGCAAAGAAAGGTGATGGCTAGAGGCATATGTAGGTCAAGAAAGGGTTTAAATTTTTTTTTGTTATGATTGACACTATTAAAGTATATTTCTGTGATGATGGGGATGACCTAATGGAACAAGAACATTGATGATGCAGAGAAGGAAGGGGGGAAATTGCTGGAAATATATCCTAGAATAGGTGACAATGGCTATTAGCTAGTTTGCAAGTAGATGGTTGATTTAAGACAGAAGTGGACGATGCATTTATAGTAGCTGAAGAGAAGGCAGAGTGTATGGTTATGAATGCAGCTATGCTGCAGATATGTGTGAGAGGGTGAAAAAATTCTCTTCTTCCTTTTCTTTTTATTTTCCCAGGGGAAATGAAAGTGAGGCCATCAGGTAAGAGTGACCATGGGGGAGGGGAGCTTGCAGATCAGAGGATAGAGTAGGTATAAAATAGTCATGAAGGTGACTGGGAATGATGCTCCATAGGGATATGTAACAGAATTTCCGTTAGGACTATGAGCCCACCTGAGGAGAGTGACCTTCGAATTTTTTAAGTGATTTTTATATCTGCATATTTGAGTGTTTTTCCCCAGTCAAGATCAGTTTAGCTGGATCAGGAACCAAGCAAGTGGGGAATCATTTAACCAAGATGGCACTTTGCCAGGTGAGTTTGACAAAGGATCAAGGAAGCAGAATGGTTGAGAATGTACTGATAGTGATTTTCATGAGGACCATGCAATCTAAGTTGGAACAGAAGGAGGTGAGGATGGGAGAGGCAGAAGTAAGAGATAGGGAATAATGGTAACGTCATGGACTGTGGGTTGTAGTGAAGTCAAACAATTTCCTGTCTTCTCCTCTTTAAATAAAAGCCTTTGAAAATAAATTATAGACTGATCTTAAAAGATGTATGATTTAAAATCATCATAATTAAAACAATGAAGAGCTAACATAATTGATTTAGCCAGGTTAAGCAATAAAATAAGATTAATCTATATCCTGCTTCTTATTATCTAATTTGTAACTGCAAATTTAATGTAGCTGAAATTGTGAGCAAGTTATACAATGAAAGTTATCACATTCCTTCAGTAAATACATGTATGAGCATTTGTTGAACTACAGTATTTGGCTTTGAGAGTAATTAAATAAGAATAATATACAAATTTAAAAGTAATTTGTTGGTCATGATCGAACTGCTAAAAACTAATTTGTCCAAATAGCATGGAACTTTACTTTTTGATAACAGGAGATAGAAAATATTAAACATTTTAGAAGATACAATAAAATGAGATTGATTGTAGTTAATTTGTTATATTATGATTTGATAGAATATGTTTGAAGTATGAAATTAAAGAAGGCACATCTAATTTAAAAAAAAAAGTCACATAAAATCTTTATTTGGTAGTTTCATCCAATATAATCTGAAAAATTTTATAGTCCCAGAACATATTTCAGTTATATTTGGAAGAATTAGCATTACTCATCTAGCTTGTTTTCAAGTATTTTTTTTCTTTCCAGCTGATGACATATTTTTAGGAGTTCAAGAATAACTGAAAAGAATTGCTTATACTTCAATATATGAAAAATGCCATTTACAGGGTTCCATCTTTCTCAGGCATGCTACCTGCTCCCTTTGACTTGTTCTCCTAAGGCTCTTTACAAAAGCAATGAATTTTTATAACAATAATTTGGAGGGAGGGTATGAATGAAATAAAGTCTAGGTCATCAAAGAAAAATCACCATGACTCCTACTCCCCAAACTCTATTTGTCCATATTCAGAATATGTCAAAAAGTCTCAATCACCCAATTGCTAAAGCCATGCTTTTTTCTCTTTGAAGAAAAGATTGAAGGACTCCATGGTGAGGACAAGATTTTGGTGGAATGATGAATCTTCAAAAGAGTCTTCCAAGAAAGTGGTATTTTGAAATTGCTTTATTTGGTGCCCTGAAGATAGTTTTATTTGAAGCAATTCTCCACAATCAGATTCTGGACAGCTGATGGTTACACTTTCTGTGCTAGAGTGGAAAAAAGACCATTGTAAAGAGAAAGGTAGAAGGGGAATCATTGCATGATGCTAGAAAGAGCACTTACAGATGATAATTATGTCTTGGAAATCAATTTGCAACTTAATGAGTACGTAAATATTTCTTGGAAAGCTTTGATGGGGGGGCATTTGAAAAGCATTGCATCTGATAATCTTTAAGGTCCTATTTCAAATAGAAGTTTCTAAGATCACTATATAACCTACGCCTTGTAGGTAAGGAAATAGGGCCAAATAAAGATAAAAATCTTGAGTTATTTTCCATACCTTGTGTTGGTATAGTGTTCGGCTCTATCTCATTTATGATACTTACTCGATTGAGCATGGGCATGGATTCAAACCCTAGCCCTGTCACTTACCAGTTGTGTTACTCTTGGCAACTTAATTAACTTCCTAGAACCTCAGGTTTCCTATCTATAAAGCAGTAATAATGATACCTACCTAATTATGATTGTTCTAAGCATGAAATAAGATAATATATGTAAAATGCCTGGCACATAACACGTAGCTAAGTAATACCAATTTTCACCTCTTTCCATGTTCATTCCTTTTATTGCAGTATGGTTATTAGTGATCTTTGTTTTCCTCTATGAAAATGATTACTTTGAACACAGACTCCATAGCCTATTTACCTTTGTATAATCCTTTAGTGCTTTGATCAGTACCCAGTGATGAGGTTGTGGAATATAGGTGAGGTTCAGTGGGGTGGAGTCCAGAGCCAACAACCAAGAAAATTCTTGAGACGTCTTTGGTGCAAAATGGTGGTTTATGAAAGCACAAGGACAGGACCCGTGGGCAGAAAGAGCTGCTGCCCTGTGTTGTGAGGGTGATTATATACTATGGGGCTGGGGGAGGTAAGGAAAAAGGGAGGTTTCAAGAAAGTACTTTCATATGTGAAACACAACTCACAGGATACCAGAGTCCTGGCCATTGTCAAGTTAAGATTATTTACCCCTCTAGTAAGGCATTAACATGAAGATAGGAGCTCCCTGGGAGAATGTTACTTTCCTCCTATCACCTGTCCTTATCAATGGGCTGCAGGTTTAAAAGAAATTTTATTTGATTTACATTTCCTTCTGGAAGCTAGGTTATTGATAGAAATGCTTTGTTGTTGTAGACTGCTAAGACATTTGTAAACTGAGGGAGACTTAAGTCTTGCAGGATTGTGGTATCTATAGGTTAACTATTTCTTTTTCCTTTAAGGGAGCCAGGAGTGCCTGAAGAAATGTCACATACATCCCAAGGGGGGTGGGGAGGTTGCAGGGTGTCAGTTTCTGCTTTGTGCTCAGCTTGCCTTCTGTTCCCTCATCACCTAGCACATGGTAAGCGTTCAATAAATATTAGTTATAAGAATGGAAAATGGGATCTCCTTTTGAAATTCAGATGCTCTGGGGGATGAGGTGTGAGGAAACTCAGATGGTTTAATAGATAATTGTTATCATTTATTAGCATATATTAGTTGATAAATTCGCTAAACTTTAGGGCAAATTACTTAGAGATCTGATATAGAACAAATCAAGTCTTCGTGAGGAACTGAAAGGTGTTATATGCAACTGATAAATTACTGAACACTACATCTGAAACTAATGATATTCTATATGTTGGCTAAATTAATTTAAATTAAAAAAAAGTAAAACAAAAGTATTTTCATGGTCTCTCATTCTATCAGTCATTCTCTAAATATCTATTGAATTCCTACTCTGTATCTTTGTGTATGGAAGTAAAAAAAATGAATAAAATAAGATTCCCCTGGGTGCCTGGGGGGCTCAGCCTTTAAGTCTGCCTTTGGCTCAGGTCATGATCCCAGGGTCCTGGGACTGAGCCCTGCATTTGGCTCCCTGCTCAGCAGGAAGCCTTCTTCTCCCTCTTACACTCCCCTTGCTTATGTTCCCTCTCTCACTGTCTCTCTTTGTCAAGTAAATAAATAAAATCTTAAATAATAATAATAATAAGATCCCCCTCTCCACTATCTCACAGTATAATAGGGAAGACAGACTACATGGTAGGAGTGGACTGTGCCAATCAGGGACGTCGTAATATTATTAACTCCTATAAGGGCTTAACAGTCTTCTAAATGCTATACTTGAATTAACTCACTTGACACTCTGTAGGTGGTATTCACATTTCAGTTTTACACATATGGAAAATGGGAAAAGTGGAGTAACTTGCTAGAAATCACACACTTAGTAATTGACAGAGCTGGGGATTGAATCTCAGCATTCTGGCCTCAGACTTCCTCTCTTCAAAGCGGAGAGTCCTGTTGGTTGGAAGGTCAAAGCAGGTTTCGTGAATGAGCAGCAGCTCAGCCAGTAAAATAATAGAGCCTAGTGATTAAAAGCAGTGTCTCCAGGTTGCACAGCCTAAATTTGAATCCTGTCTGTGCTCTTTATTAGCTGTATTTTTTGGCTAGTTATTTAATCTTTTTAGGTCGCAGGTTCCTCCACTAGAAAATGGAACTAATGACACATACCTGCAGAGATGTATAAAGGTAAACTAAAATGTAGTGTATAAAGTCACTGGCAAATCGGATCAATCAAGTACAGCTAAAGATGGATGTGTAAGTATAGGCATAGATCAGACGACACATTCCAGGAAGAAGGAAAATCATGGCCAAGTCATGGATGCATACAGAAAAGGGGTGGGTGCTCTGGGGACCAAGGTGAAGGAAGGTTGTTACTGAGTTCCCAGAATGTCCCTAAAGTAGGGGTGAGGGTGAGATGACACTAGGGAACTATTATCTTTTTCATAGGTGCCTTATTTTTGGCCAGGGAGTGATTTTCTTTCCGAAGCTTAAGTATTTCATTCCTGAAATAGGCATAATATTGAACTAGCAGGTTATAAGGGATATGCAAGATTGAGTAAGGAAAAGACTCTGGCACACCTTAGATGCTCAAACTTCCTTGGTTGAATCTAAATCTGATCTTGGCCAAAGTGGAGGGTCTAGGAATCAGTGACCACGTCATTTTCCAGATTCATATCTTCTGTTCTCTTGCTATCATGCAGGAGGCTCAGTCAGTGTCAGGGTCAGTGGTTGGCAGCGTAGGAAGCCATATCAGAGCTGCTTCAAGACTAGGAAATTACATGGTATCTTCCTGTCCTGCTCTCTGTGTTGGCAGAGTGCAGACCTGACCAGCTAGTTTCCATGTCACTGTTCCTTGAAGCAGTAAATGTGGATTGAGAGGAAGCTTTGAAAAGTGTAAAGGGCAGACTTCTTCAGAGACTGGCACGTAGCACATTAGAAAGAAGGGCATTATTGCCCTTCTTCATCAATGCTGAAGGATGGGGCAGTCTGCAGGACATTCATTTCCTGTTTCCTGTTTTATCATTATACAGAAGGCAAAGGGGAGCCCAACGCAATGCAACCTGATTCACTTAAAGGCATTTTGATTCAACCCACATACATTGAGCTGTTAAAATATGCCATGTGTTGGGCTGGGTTCATGGATAAGAAAGGTAAAGCTGTTTTCAGTCTTTCCAGGAAAAAAAATCAAAAGATTACTGTACAGTGTAAAAGTGCCATGAGAGGAATAAATTCTGGGCACAGGAAACATACAGCAGGGACAGATAATTCACCTTGAGGGTAAGGCTTTGGGAAGGTGTCATCCTTGGTTGGTGAGTAAGAGTTCAGCGGAAGGAGAGGACATGGGCACACTAGGATGTGTGTCCAGAAGTAATGACCTAAGAGGGCACTGAGCATTTGAGACAATTTCAGGTAGTTTAGTGGGGCTATAGGTTTGGATCTTTAAGGACAGAAAGGCAGGTAAAAAGGTTGAGAATTTGGGAATTGAGAATATAGGATTTCTGCTTCTCAATATGAGATATAATCTTATTGGCTTGATTTTTTAATTTTTAAAATTTATTTATTTATTTTAGAGAGAGAGAGAGGGTGTGTGTGAGCATGGAGAGAAGCAGAAGGGGAGGGAGAAGGTGAGGGAAAGAATCTCAAGCAGATTCCACGCTGAGTGTGGAGCCCAACATGGGACTTGATCTCACAACCCTGAGCTCATGACTTGAGCTAAAAGCAAGAGTCAGATGCTTAACCATCTGAGCCACCCAGGCACCACTTACTGGCCCACTTTTAGCAGTAAGGAGCTTAAAAAAGAACAGAAAGACCTACAGTTGTGTGGTCTTGGATGCATTCTGCAGTCTCAATGTAATTATCTATAAAATAGTCCAGTTGGTAACTACTCACTGTGTTGAAGGTTAAATATGATGTATGCAAAGTGCCTAATATGGTGTCTTATAAATTAGTGGTCAATAAATATTAATTTCCTTTTTTATACTAACTCCATTCCTGAAACGACATTGGGCAAATTCCATCAGGACCTCAGAAAAACAAATTAGAAATAACCCAAAGAAAGAAGAATTAGATGGTCAGAGTGAAGTTTAGAGTCAGCATGTTTTCCTTATTTTGTTAAAGAAACAAACAAACGTGGGTATGATAAATCTATATATTATTGGAGGGCTTTCATGTGGAAGGGAGAACAAACATATTTAGAATAGCTTTGGAAGATCATTTACCCCTCTTCTTTTAGCTATGCAATCCCTGCTTATCCTTCATATCTTAGGTCAAATATCATTTCTTAATAGTAAGGTTTTCTTTGTTACTATATATATATTTAAAGATTTATTTAGTTAGTTATTTGAGAGAGAGACAAGAGAGCGAGCAGGTGGAGGCACAGAGGGAGAAGGAGACAAGCAAACTCCCTACTGAGTGGGGAGCCCAATGCGGGGCTTGATCCCAGGACCCTGAGATAATGACCAGAGCAGAAAGCAAGAGTTGGACGCTTAACCTACTGAGCCACCCAGACACCCCATTGCTACTGTATTTTTAAAGAGCATTCCTACAACTGATTATTACCTTTGTCTGATTATGTGACCAATGTTCATCTCTCCCCTCAACTGTAAGCTCCATTAAAGTTGAGGCTATGCCTATTTTCTAAATCATTTGCCCTGCCCTTGGCAAAAGACCATGTACATGGAAGCCTCTTAGATATTTGTTGAATATAGTTCCTGCTCTCCCACCTTATAGTCCCGTGAGTGGGACTTCACTGGAAACATTGATACTGCCCAAGTTCCAGAGCCTCAGGACAGATAAAGAGAAGACAGCCCCAAGCCTGACATTAGTTATTTTGAGCAGCAGAAACCAAATAGTTTACACAGAATAACTGATGCCCCCTTTTCCAATGGTCGAGCCCTTCACCTCCAGTTCCGGCTACTTCCTATGGTCTTTATCTGAACATGTGGCCATATTGCTGAGAGTTAATGGAGACAAAGTACGTTGCCCATCAGCGGACATTTTCGGAGTAATGAAGTGGAAAATATCAGAGTGAAACAAGGTCACAGCCCAGGAGAGGGCTTTCAGCAAAGGCAGCTCCAGCAGGCACTAGAGGACAAGGGGACTTAGTTGATTGGGAAGGTGTCTTAGTCATGCAAATTAATGGAAAGGAAGCAAGAGGGGGTTACCTTGGTGATGAGCAATGATGACAAGGGAGTGGAGACATATGGCAGAAGAGGAAATGCAAAGTTATGTCAGCATGCAGTGATTCATAAATAACAGCAAGAGGTCTGTGCGGGCAGATTGAAGGAGTCTGGGTGTTATGTAATCATGATCCAGTGATGCATGAAGGCATAGAGCACTCTAATGTGCACAGTCTAACATGCCTGCTCTGTCCAAGAAGCCTGGGATTTGTGGTCCTGAAGATAGAGTTTGCACAGCTAAAGAAACATTTTTAAAAAATGAATTCGCTTAGCGCTTAGATCCAATTTGGGGTAAATCTCCTTAATACCTCTAGAAGCCATTCCCATTTCCATGCTCACTCATCCGTTCTTGCTTATTCAGACATTTATTCATTAATTTATTCAACAACATTTTAGGGCCGAGTTTCAACCTCTAAGCTAGGTGGTGTGTTATTTTCTACTGCTGCTGCTCATGTTCAGGTGACAGCCATCCCTTCATGGGATTATTGTAAGAGTTTTCACATTGATCCCCCTGTCTCTGATCCTTTCTCCATTCTTCAGCCAGGATGATCGTTCTAAATGGTAATGTGGAAAATGCTTCTCCCTTGCTCTAACATACGTTCCTGCCATCTTCTGTAAACAGCATCCATTCCCTTGCTTATCCTCTGCCTCATTAACGTTTTTGACAATGCTTCATATGAGATTTACTAATTATGAGATACTCCTCCTGCAGTGACTCAACTGACGGGTCAAGGGGTGGCTTATGACCTGTCTGAGCCAATCAGAGAATCCTACTTTACCCTGCCCACAGGGAGTGCCTCAGATTTAGGCAGATGCCACAAGCTAAGCCAATCAAAGCAGTTTTCTGAACCCTAACTGGAGGTAGGGCAGAGGCAGGATTCAAGGGGCAAGGGCTCTCCGTGAATTTTCTATTGCTGCAGAACCAATAACCATAAACACAGTGGCTTTAGCAGCTCCCACTTGTGTAGATGAGGAGTCTGGCAGGTTCTGGCTAAGCTCTCTGCTCAGGTGAAAGAAGGCTGGAATCACAAGGCTGAAATGAAAATATTTGCTGGGCTGAATTCTCACCTTGTGGCTCTGGAAAAAAATCGACTTCCATGCTCATTCTTGTTGGTATTCTTGTTGGCTTGGTTGTAAGACTTAGGTCCCAGTTTCTTTGCTGGTTGTCAACAAGTCGGGGGCTGCTCTTGGAGACTGCTCACATTTCTTGCCACGGAACGTCCCCCATCTTTAAATCAGCAACAGTGCATCAAATACTCTCATGATTTGGAATCTCTAACTTCTTCTGCCAACATGTGGAGAAAATGTTTTAAAGGAGCTCTTTTTAAATGTCTTTTAAAGAGGTCATGTCATTAGACTGGGCCCACTTGTTTATCTCCCTATCCTAAGGTCAACTATGCTATATAACATAACCTAATAAAATGTTTGAATTCTTCCTACCACATTCTCTCCCTTCTTTCCACAGCTTTTTATAGCTGTCGGGGTGGAGTTTTAGGGTGCATGACTCCACATGTGAAGAAATGTGTCTACCAAGAAAAAGAAGGAAACCAATAGGCATGAACACAAGAGAACACATGTAGACCTCTATGGCCATGGAGTGATTTTGATTCCAGCTGGGTCTCTCTATTCAGCTGCCTTCCCAGGTATGTGAACCAGTTGCCTCTACTAAACATTTTGAGTTGGGCTAATGCCACTTGCAAAAGAACCCCCCAAAATCCTTACAAATAAACATGCTGAAAACCACAGAGTCTTCATTTTTCTTAGGACAAGGAGCAAACATTGCACAGTGGCCCATTTGGGATCTGATCCTAGAACACCCTCTACCTTCATCTCTTACTGCTTGGTCCTTACATGCACGTATATGCACATACACACACACGCACAACTTGGTCATGCACACACAGTCTCTCACACATCATGCCCATGCGATGCCATCACACTGAATGCCAGGCACTTCCTTGAGTGTGTCTGCGTTTCTCATACACAGACTTTATGCTTTGCCTGATGAGTGCTCCCAACCCCCTTCCACCAAACTCACTCCTACTTGTCATTTTGCTCTCAATTAATTGATCAGTTCCTCTGAGAAGCTTTCCTTAACCACCCAAGAAAAGTTTTGGTACCTTCTCAATGTTCCCTACAGCACCATATTCTCTATAATATCACACCGAATTGTGATTACAATTTTCTTTGCTGTTTCTTCTAAGAGACTCCGGGTTGCATGAAGGAAGGGCATTGTCTCGTTGACAGTTTGATCCTAACTCAGTGCCTAACACATAGTGATCACTGGATAAATGTTTGTTGAATAAAAAAAATAATTTGGACATCATGTAGCCAGGATCTAATGAAAAATAGGATCTCACCAATTTGGGACAATTCAGATTTTACCCTGACCTCCCTTTCTATGTCAAACCTTGGGCTCCTTTCCTGAAAATTTTCTGCTATTTTTGACCTCTTGCCCCAGCCCATGCTTATGGCCTTAAGAATATTTTAGATTTGAAAATGAGTGCTACCTTCTTTTTTGGCCTTAGTATATTCCCCCTTGTTTTTGCCTTTTTGACTGGGACCTGCTCTGGCTCCTCTGTCAGTGCCTCAGGAACAATGCAGCTGGTTTCTCTGGTTTGAGGGTCTAACCAGGAGCTGATGCGTATAGTTGCCACCCTGCCAGATTGCACTTGGCTCTGGCAGTGAGAAGCTAGGCATCAGCTGTCAGCTCTATCATCTCCAGCTTCTTCCAACTGGGATCAATAATTCTTTCCTTCCACTTGGTTGGTTCCAACTAATTCTCAGCTAATTCTCTCCAGGATGGCAGTACATAATCAGCTTCAGTCCATAGATGGGTGAAGACTGGAACCAGTGTTTCTGCTGAAAGCTTAGTATTTAATAAGCCTGTGATGAATTCAAGGGCATGTAAAATTATAGCTTCACACTGCTCTGTCCTTATTAACTCGAGTCTTACAAAAGAATGTAACTCATCAGTTTGTCAAAGTACCATTACACCCTATTACTAACATATGCCAACTTCACTTATGTGTATTTCCTCCCAGGTCCCTAAGTGCATGTGAAGTTCCTGCCAGGCCATTTTCATACTGAAAGCAATTGGATTCCATCCTACTCCTCATGGCTTCTTTTCTGCAGAGGTCTTGCTGATAACACAGATTTGGACATCCTGGCTCCACTGGGAATTGACATCAATCTGTAGTGAACCTTAGTTCACAAGGTTTCCTTAGGTCTCTTTAGGCTTATAGGTGTCTTTACCTCTGCCCTACCTTTACCACCCCCCGCCCCCTAGAGTGCTGGCCCTATCAAAGTTCCCTATATGTTGACTGCCTTTCTGCCTACATTCAATCTTGTTCCCTTCCTTTCCTAGTGCAATGTAGTTGAGGATTCAGAATATTTCATGTATGAAGTCAAGTAAGTGGTGGCACTGATTATATTGTTACCACTGGTCATGCAACTTTCTCTTAACTTGACTTTTCCTACCAGTAAAGTTAACATGTTTAAAGTGGGACTATCTCGGGACCCTGCTGATCTCTGATTCCTGAGTTCCATCTGAGTCCTGCCCTTCGATTTCCTTAGTTTTTTCACCTATTTTCTACTTTCTTCAATAAACTGCTTTAGTTCCAATCATACTTCTTTTCCAATCTCACTTCATTTCTTTGCATGAAAGAAACGATTTTAGGCTTAAATGACTGAATACCACGTCTGCCTCATCTCACAGGGTTCAAGGTATATGGCACTAATTGTCTTATCTTTATAATAGCCCAAGAGACTGTTTTAATTTCCTTGTTAATCAGTGCTTATTTAGAAGTTTTTGTGTATGTATGTGTGTTTTACTTCTTTAAAAAATTACTTTTAATGAAAACAATAAAGAAAAGTCAATGAAACTGAAAGCTGGTTCTTTAAAAAGATCAATAAAACTGATGACCCTCTGGTAAGGCTAACTGAGAAAAAAGAGGGAAGAAACAAATTACTAATACCAGAAATGAGAGAGAGGCTATTACTACTGATGATGCCATGGACATTCAAAAGAATATAAACCAATATTATTAACAACTCATGCCCACAATTTAATAATGTAGATGACATAGACGTATTTCTTGAAAGACACAACTACTAACAGTGACACAAAGAAAAACCAGATAATCTGAATAGGTCTATATCAATTAAGGAAATTCAATAAATAACTAATAACTTTGGGAAAAACCCCACAAGGTGTTAATGGTCTGCATGTTTGTGTCCCCCCTCAAATTCACATGCTGAAGTCCTAACCCCCAGGGTCATGGTATTAGGAGATGGGGCCTGTGGGAGGTAATTAGGTCACAAGTGCAAAGCCCTCATGAATGAGATTAGTGTCCTTATAAAGAGACCCCAGAGAGCCCCCTCAGCCTTCCCACCATGTGAAGAATAGCAGAAAGACATTGTCTGTGAACCAGGAAGTGGACCCTTCCCAGACACCAAACCTGCTGGCACCTTAAATTTGGACTTCCAGCCTTCAGAACTGTGATGCATTTCTGTGGTTTATAAGCTACCCAGTCTTGGACTAAAACAAAAGGTAACATGGATTCACTGGTGAATTCCACTCAGCACTTAAGGAAGAAATCCTCGGGGCGCCTGGGTGGCACAGCGGTTAAGCGTCTGCCTTCGGCTCAGGGCGTGATCCCGGCGTTATGGGATCGAGCCCCACGTCAGGCTCCTCTGCTATGAGCCTGCTTCTTCCTCTCCCACTCCCCCTGCTTGTGTTCCCTCTCTCTCTGGCTGTCTCTATCTCTGTCGAATAAATAAATAAAATCTTTAAAAAAAAAAAAAAAGAAATCCTCTATTAAGTTTGTCTATAATCTCTTTCAGAAAATAGGAGAAGGAACTCTTCTTAAATCATTCTATGAGGCTAGCATTACAGTAATACCCAGATCAGGTAAAGGTAATGCAAGAAAGGGAGCTGCAGAAAAATATCTCTCTGAACATAGACACAAATATCTTCAACAAAGTACAGCCAATAAAATTCAATTTTATAAAAAAAGAATTATACACCACAACCAAGTGGGATCTACTCTAGGTATGTAAAGCTTGATGAATAGTCACAAGTCAATTAATGTAATCACTGCACCAACAGGATTAAAAAAAACAACATATAAATGTGAGACCTGAAACCATACAAATCCTAGAAGAGAGCACAGGCAGTTATTTCTCTGATATTGGCTGTCACAACATTTTTCTAGCTATGTCTCCAGAGGCAAGGGTAACAAAATAAAAAATAGACCACTGGGACTGCATCAAAATAAAAAGCTTCTGCACAGCAAAGGAAACAATCAACAAAACTTAAAGACTACCTACTAAATGGGAGAGGATATTTTCAAATGACATATCTGATAAAGGGTTAGTATCCTAAATATATAAAGAACTTATAAATTCGGGGCGCCTGGGTGGCTCAGTCATTAAGCATCTCCCTTCGGCTCAGGGCGTGATCCCGGCGTTCTGGGATCGAGCCCCACATCAGGCTCCTCCGCTGGGAGCCTGCTTCTTCCTCTCCCACTCCCCCTGCTTGTGTTCCTTCTCTTGCTGGCTGTCTCTCTCTGTCAAATAAATAAATAAAATCTTAAAAAAAAAAGAACTTCTAAATTCAACACCAAAAAACCCCCCAAATAATCCAATTTAAAAATGAGGAGAAGACATGAACAGACGTTTCTCCACATAAGCTATCCGGATGGTCAACAGACATAAGAAAAGATGTTCAATATCACTAATCATCACGTAAATGCAAATCAAAACCACAATGAGATATCACTTTATGTGTGTCAGAAGGACTAAAATAAAAACTACAAGAAACAAGTGTTGGTGAGAATATGGAGAAAATGAAACCTTTGTACACTGTTGGTGGGAATGCAAACTGGTGCAGCCACTGTGGAAAACAATATGGAGGTTTCTCCAAAAATTAAAAATAGAACTACCACATGATCCACTAATTCTGCTACTGGGTATTTACCCAAAGAATATGAAAACACTAATTCAAAAAGATATATGCACCCCTATGTTTATTGCAACATTATTTACAATAGCCAAATTATGGAAGCAATCCAAGTGTCCATCAATAGATAAATGGATAAAGAAGTGGTATGTACACATACACACAATGGAATACTACTCAGCCATCAAAAAGAATGAAATCTTGCCATTTGCAACAGCAGGGATGGATCTAGAGGGTATAATGTTAAGCGGAATAAGTCAAAGAAAGATAAAAACCATATGATTTCACTCATATGTAGAATTAAAGAAACCAAACACATGAACAAAGAAAAAAAGAGACACTCCAAAAAACAGACTCTTAACTCTGGAGAACAAACTGAGGGTCACCGGAGGGTAGGTGGGTGGGGGGAGGGGGACGTGGGAAACAGGTGATGGGGATTAAGAGTACACTTGTGATGAGCACCGAGTAATGTACAGAATTGCTGACTCACTATATTGTTCACCTGAAACTAATATAGTACTGTATGTTAAGTATACTGGAATTAGAATAATAAATAATAATAGTAATAAAAGAAATAACATGATGCAGAACAAGCATTTAATAAAATCTAATACCTCTTCATGAAAAAACATTCAGAAAACTAGGAATAGAATGAACTTCCTCAACTTAATAAAGAACATCTACATAAAACCTACAGCCAACATAACACAAAATGGTGACAAACTGGATGCTTTCTCCCTAAGACTGATGATAAAGTCATACGTCCTCTTTCACTATTCATATTCGATATTTTGCTAGAAGTCCTGCTAGTGCCAATAAAAAAAAGAGGAAAAAATGTATACAGATATACAGATTGGGAAGGAAGCAATAAAACTGTTTTTATTTGCAGAGAACATGCTTGTCTATGTAGAAAATTCTAAACAATCAATGAGAAAACTCCTGGGACTAATAAGCAATTACAGCAACCTAACAGGATACAATGTTATACACGCAAACCAACTGATTTCCTATATATCAGCAATGAATAGTTGTACTTGGATATTAGAAAAAAATACCATTTACAATAGTATCTAAAAATGAAAAACTTAGTTATAAATCTAACCAAATATGTACAGGACTTAAATATGAAAAACTATAAAAATCTGATGAAAGAACTCAAAGAAGGATCAAATAAATGGAGAAATAGTCCATGCTCCTGCATTTTTAGGCTCAATATCATTGAGATGTCAGTTGTTTTCAACTGATTGAGAGGTTCAGTGCAATCTCAGTCAGAATACCAGCAATCTATTTTTCAGATAATGGAAACAGGTTCAAAGGTTTATATGGAAAGGCAAAATACCTAGAACAGCCAGGCAGTACTAAAGGACAGGAACAAAGTCGGAGGACTCATATTACTAAATAAACTTCAAGGCTTGCTATAAAGCGACAATAATCAAGTAGCATGGTATTGGTGAAAGAATAGGCACAGAGATCAATGGGACAGAACAGATAGCTCAGAAATAGACCCACACAAATACAATCGACTGATCTTTGACAAAGGAGAAAAGGCAAGCTTTGGGAGCAGCCCCATCGTCCATTATATTTTGCTGGAGATTTGACCCATACCTCGAACATCCCACATCACTAAGAATAACATCAGTACCTAAGAATGAATCCAGCAGAAAGGAATTTTTTTATTATTATATTTGAGAGAGAGAGTGAGCATGAGCGGGAGGGGCAGAGGGAGAGGGAGAGAGACTCTCAAGAAGATTCCACGCTGAGCACCGAGCCCGGCGTGGGGCTCGATCTCATGACCCTGAGATCATGGCCTGAGCTGAAACCACGAGTCGGATGCTTAACAACTGAGACACCCAGGCGCCCCAGGAATATTTTTGTTACTGAAATATTTGGCATTCCACTGCTGAATGACATTCAAAAAGTTTTTGTGTCCACCTGTCACTGTGCCTTGGTACCTTGTTTGGCAGTAGCATAGATGGGGGTATGGCTAATCCTAGTACACACACATTCCTGAAACCTGCCCGTAATTGTCCATCTTAGGACCAGAAATTGAAATTTGTGAGTAGGTCCTCTGTCTCACTCTCTGACATTCATCCGCTTTTGAAAATTGCACTGGTCCTCTTTTCTTTTGGTCTCATTACAGCACCATCTCTAGTCCTCCAAAGCTCCCTCCTATGTGTACAATGAGGCACTCACTAGGGTCAGCTAAGGCTAAGATGGGGGGGTCATTAAGGGGGCCTCTCAACAGTAATTAAATATTGAAGAACCTGGATTAATGGAGCAGGGTATAGTGTGAAGGCTTTGCTTCCTATTGCTCTTGAGTCGTCTTCTACTTGCTTGCGGAAGTACCTTGGTACCAACCTCATAACTCACAGTTAGACCATTAATGGCTTAGATATCCTGGAACAAGCTTTACAAAGTAGCTACCATATTCCCAGAAGGAGGCTGGTTGGACAATGCCAACATCTATGCTCATCCCCCATTTGACGACCATATTCTGACTGTGCAATTAAAACTGACATTTACAGAAGGTACCCTCATGCTTGCTTTCTCCAAGAAGCCCCTCTTCGTATTCTCCAAAGACGAGATAATACTTTGAATAGTTTGTGTTGTATCCGCTTTTGCTATTAATCTCTGAAAAATGATGGGAAATGTTGAAAGACTTTGGGCCATGGCATCAAACTGATATATCTCCTATGGGAGGCAAGATACTATTTTCCTCTTTTTCTTTTAAGCCAGAAGTATTTTAAAATAACTATTGTATAAACTCTGCACTCCAAAATATTGGCTTTCTCATCAACAGAGACAAGAATTTCGTCTGTTTTGCTCTCTATTAAATCCATAGATCCTGAAAAAGTTCCTAGAACAATCACTGGAGAATAAAAACGTTTACTAGGTGATTTATAAAGAAATGCTGATGGACTCACGTGTGAATTGCTCTATGAATAACTTAATGAACAGAGTATGATTTGGTGTTCACTATACAGAATATGGTAGTTACCCACAAACATATTTAGTCTTTCTCATTCCCTACCAAGAGATGGGGGCACAGGCAGTATGGAGCTGAGAATTTCTGCGATTAATCACCAAATGCTTTTACAAGCCCTTGACTTGGAAAGGAGAAGGTTTTCTAGGTCTTCCCCTCAAAGATCAAGAACCATGAGCTTCTACTGAATGCCATCCACATTCCATTCCTGAGGACAAGAGATTTTACTTCTGCTTGAGGCATTCTTTTTCTATTCTCTACTCTTCAGATATAAGAAAATCTCAAAAATGAAAGTTCCCAGAATCTAATTTGAGAGGGGAACACATTGGTTAAAGTCCCTGAGAAGAGCAGGGGTGTGTTGGCTTCTCTCAGCTAATTGTTTCTCTTTGCGGAGGTTTCCACAAGCAGGACAAAAGGAGCATAGCTTCCAGCTCCTGAACCTGGGTGCTGCTGATTGTACGGGGCCAGCGTCTTAAAAGGTTGGAATTTGTTACAAAAAAATGCTTCCATTCCCTCTATGCCACCTGGGTCTGGAGGTGTGTCAGTGACTGTTTTCTCATTGGTTCCAAACAAATACCCAGCAGAGAATTCCAGCGGATGATAAGGAGCCTAAAGCATGGGAAGACTTTGTCTTAAAAGCTGCTCCAATTTTACTGTCAACTCTTGGGACCGACCAAACATAGGTGAACAGAAGAAGGACTCTCTCCTGGCAGGACACAGGAGAGGCTCATTTCCAGGACCTTCTAATCCATCTCTAACCTTTTGCTTAGAGCCCCCCATCATTGGGGATGTCAGGGCTGAGTTCCCTTTCTTATCATGGTCTCATTCACGTGTCTCAGGCTACCTCCGAGGTACCAGATCAAGGATGGTTTGCCTATTCAGCTGTTGCAGTTGCCTGGCCTTGCAAGTTGGCTCTTGGGTAGCCTGTAAAAGTGTTCTTGCACCTTGCTTCCCAGTCTGCATAACTCAAGCCAGGGTACAGACTGGGGCTTTGTCCTATCTGCGGCTCATGGAAGGAGCAACTGCTTCTCTTTGTTCTCTTTCCTGAGTAGCTTCAATAGCTGGATGAGTTGAGTGGAGAAATAAAGACATGTTTTACTCAGATTAGACCCAAAGGATGTCTGCTTTAAGTGGCCTGGTAAAAATCTCTCCATCGTGAAAACTCCAGCTCCAGGAACTATGTACTTTGTTGTGCTATGGTTGGGATATGGCTCCCAATTTCTTCAAACCCCTGTTGGCGATGGGTAGGCCTTCAAGGATGCTTCCAAGAGTGGGCCTCACGTGTTCCATCAGCCTTTTCTCTGCCTCTGAGGGTGGCCCTTGTGAAGTATGTTGGTGTTAGGGTAGAGCATCCTGAAAATAGCTTTAAATGCTGATAATATTATTTCCCTTCATTCATAAGAGACATAACTTCCCTAACAGTGTCCCCTAAAGCTGCTGTGGTCTTGGGAGCTTGTGGGAGGCAAAACACTGTGGGTATACTAAATGCCGTTGAATTACAATGATTTAAATGGTGAATTTTACGCTATGTGTATTTTACTACAGTAAAAATATTGAAAAAAACTATGAAAATTATGACAGTTTCAGTAGAATATTTATATGGTAGAATTGGGAAAGGCCTTTCTATATAAACCTCTTAAAGCCATGGATGAAGAATAAAGAGAGATAGTTGCTTAAAAGTTGAAAGCTTCTCTTTGGTGTAATATGCCATAATAATGTTTATAGGATCTGAAATATATTTGAGATCCCAAGTTAATAGCTTAGAATGTAAATATATTCTACAAATATATCCTAAAAAATAATAAACTGAGTAAAGAACATCAGAGGAAAAACACTAAAGATAGAAATGCTTTTAAATGTAAAAATATGTTGTGCCTCACTTATATTTTTAAATAACAATTTTAAATAAAAATTGAAACAAAGAAATAGTTTTACACATAGGACTAGAATTTATGACATTGAACACATCCCAGCTAGACAAGAGTCTGTTCGTAGACACTCTTACATGCTGTTGGAAGCTTACATTGCTGTAGTGAGTTTGAGAGGTGATTTTGCAATTTTTATCAAAATTAAAAATGTCCTAAACTATGTCCCTCCAATTCCACTTAAATAATTTTATTTTTTATTTATTTATTTTTTTGGAGAGGAAGACACATGGGGCTCCATCTCATGACCCTGACATCATGACCTGAGCCAAAATCAAGAGTTGGACGCTCAACCGACTGAGCCACCCAGGTGCCCCTCCATTTAAATGACTTTATTCTGTAGCAGTTTATATGACAGAAGTAACAGCATGAGTGTTCTAAGGTATATATGCGTAAGGATTTTTATTGCAGCCATATTTGTAATAACAGAATGAATCAAAACCACTGAAGGGTTTCCAATAGGGTAGGAAGCCTTTAAATTAAATATAGTATAGTGGGGTGCCCTACACACACTAAAATACCGAAGGAGAGCTAATAAGGAAGTGCCAGAATAAAAAGGGATCCACTGTATACAATTATGTGGAAAAACAAAGCTGCAGAAGAATATTTATAGTAGGGTCTCAGATGTGAGTCCTGGAAAAGTTAGACTGGGGGACAATTTTATCTCTTATTTATGTACCTCAAACATTTGTCATCATGCCTGAATTTTAATTTGTTTTTGCTTTTTTGAATTTTTGTAGTTTAAAAAAAATCATCATATCTTTCTATCTCTATAACTTTGAAAAACTTTCCTTTTCCTTCCAGGCTAATCATCACTCTTCCAACTCTGTGCTCTGGCACAGTGAAAGACTTACTATTCCTTCTAGAGCCTTTGCTGATTTGCAGAGAATTGAGTTCTTTCCTGATTTCAGGAGGAATTTGCATTGTCTCACCTTCCTCTTTTGACTTTTGGTAGGCTTCTTGCACCCCACATTCTCCAGGGAGCCCCGAACCTCTTTTTTCACACAGGCTAATTGGGGAGGTCAGTGCTGGGACTCGACCAAGATACTTCCTTAGCATGGGTCCTCCAGTGCTGGGGTTTGCATGTATAATTTCCTAATGTGTGCACGTGCTGCCAGAAATAGCGACAAAATCTGTCTTGGGCCACCAAGGGTGGGATTTCCTGATCTGAAATGTAAACGCATGAAAACAAGTCACCAGGTGGCAGGAATTCTGCCCACACCTTCTTACTCCGCGTGCTTCCTGCTTTCTCAGCTGTCTATCCTCATGTCTTCTTCCTTCCTCTGCCACCCTTCTCCTTCCTCTTCTTCATCCTTGTCTTCTGATGCACTTGGTCTTTGTAAATTCAAGGACTCATTAAGGGGAATGGCTTCACGTGTGTATCATAGACCAACAATACACAGCAGCCGGTTAAGGCTTATGTTTGGCCAACTGGAGAAAAGGGTCCGCCAAGCCTGTTATGGATTCACTGCACAAAGGCCAGAGCTGCGGGCTTGGGGAAGGGATAAAAATGATCAGTTCCATTGTGGTCGTGTCCAACTTGAGCTCTCTGTGACATATTCTGGTGGGATACACAGTCTGGGGTATTGGGGAGATCTAGGCTGCAGACACTGGGTAGAGAGTCACCAGCATTCACCTCGCTAACAAGTGGCAGGGTTGGAATACACCCCCAAGGTGTGAGACTCCCAAACCCTGAACACGACTGACACTCAGTGTTGCTGTCTTCTCAGATATCCCTGAGTTCATCTTGAACTTTCTTAACAGCTGTTTTTCATTAATACAGTAAATGGGTAAAAACAGCAACCCGTTATGGGTGTTGGGCTTCCTTAATTATTTGGAAGATTAAGCAGTTGGATGCATCTTTTCAAATGGGGGAATTCTAAGTCTTAGGGCAGTCATACGTTGTGGCCATTAGGCACATGTCAAAAAATCTGAGCTTCAGTTGGTGGGAGCTGGCTGGGTCCTTAGGGATTATTTATTCCTAAGATGTCATTTTCAGATGATGAGGAAACTGATCCCAGGGCTGTGAAGTGGTTGGTTCAAAGTCACAAAAGCACTGGATGGCAGTGAGTCCTGGGTCAGCTTACCCCATTACTCCGGGATGGAGATTGATAGAGCCTCAAAGGTAGGAGGACATCCCTGAGTAATCATAAAGTAACTTAAAGTATAAATAGTTCTACTCCACCTCTCCACCACCGTTTGCCCTCCTCTAAGATATTCCTGATATCCTCAACCCCAAACCTGCAACAAGAGTATTTGTTTGACCAGACAAAGCAAATATTTTATAAAAGACCAAGTCCCTTGCCATGGGTAAAAGGCTGAGAATTAAAAAACTTCTTCCTGTTTATCTTGTTTTACACAATGAGCAGAATAGAAAGTCCTTTATGCAGGGCAATAGGAAGCTCACCCCACGATAAAATTGATCTTATCATCTGTGAGGTGGGGCTCATGAACACTCAATACCTATGAACCTTTTGACATCATGGCTTAGCAGCTTTGCAGCTGTACAAACATTGGTTTAAAGTCTAGCAACACCAATTACTAGCTGTGTGATTGTGGAAATAACTCACCAACCAGAACCCTGATTTTCTAACTTGTGAAATGAGGATTGAAAATACCTATTACTGGGGCGCCTGGGTGGCTCAGTCGTTCAGTGTCTGCCTTCGGCTCAGGGCATGATCCCAGAGTCCTTGGATCGAGCCCTGCCTAGGTCTCCCTGCTCCGCTGGGAGCCTGCTTCTTTCTCTCCCACTCCCCTTGCTTGTGTTTCCTCTCTCGCTGGCTGTCTCTCTCTCTGTCAAATAAATAAATGAAATCTTTAAAAAAAAAAAAAAGGAAATACCTATTACTTACAGGACCATTGAAGTTTAATAAACAGAAGTGGGGGTAGCTCTTAGTCCAATGCCTGAGAGACAGAAAGAGCTCAATAAATGGTTTGCAGAAAATGGGGTGCCTGGAAAAATTTGTTGGGTTTCCAGGGAGCATGTAAAACAGAAAAGAAAGAAATA
Organism: Ailuropoda melanoleuca; assembly: GCF_002007445.2. Taxonomy (NCBI): domain Eukaryota; kingdom Metazoa; phylum Chordata; class Mammalia; order Carnivora; family Ursidae; genus Ailuropoda; species Ailuropoda melanoleuca. The sequence continues at coordinate 94,237,618 of NC_048226.1, read as the reverse complement.
CCACTTAAGAAAAATTCCCAAGGAATGAGTAGACTTGAGGAGATATGGGATAATAAAGCTGAATGATAATTTTGATATGTCCCTGGAAATACTTTTTGTCTTTCTGTGATCTATATACCTAGATTAGAAGGATTATTCCCTTGTCTGGCAGAGATTTGAAGAAGTATCTGCACTTGCTCATACTTTTTTAGTGACTTAAGTCAGTATTTGCATTTATTCATTCATCAAAAAACAATTCTTTAGGGGTGGCTGGGTGGCTCAGTTGCTTAAGCTTCTGACTTTTGGTTTCAGCTCATGTTGTGATCTCACATGTTGTGAGATTGAACCCTGAGTCAGGCTTCGTGCTCAGCAGGAGTCTGCTTGGATAGTCTCTCCCTCTGCCCCTTCCCCTGTTTGCACACACTCTCTCTAAAATAAATAAGTAAATCTTCAAACAACAATAAGAAACAAACAAACAACCCAATTCTTTAGCCCGATTGTGAGCTAGGCATTTTCCTAGACTCTGCAAATGCAAACACAAATTGGAGCTGTTTACCTGCCTTCCAAGAGGCCACAAGTTTGACTCTTTCCCTGCTGCTCTTCCTTGCTACAAACAAGGGAGTAAACTGAGATTTAAAATACAAACCACGGGGCACCTGGGTGGCACAGCTGTTAGGCGTCTGCCTTCGGCTCAGGGCGTGATCCCGGCGTTGTGGGATCGAGCCCTGCATCAGGCTCCTCTGCTATGAGACTGCTTCTTCCTCTCCCACTCCCCCTGCTTGTGTTCCCTCTCTCGCTGGCTGTCTCTATCTCTGTCAAATAATTAAATAAAATCTTAAAAAAAATAAATAAAAAATAAAATACAAACCACAACTTGGAGAGGACTTTGGTGAGCACACAGCCTGCATTCCCAGTGTAGGAATGCACTCTAGGCCATCGTGGACAGGTGGTCATCATTCCTTGTGGAAAACCACTGATGAACACATCTCTTTCAAAGGGCAGCCATGCCCAGTGTGTTCTCGTCTTTACTCTGCTGGCCTTTTATTCAACCCACTTTATGCCTATAACCTGATTCCATTGGTTTCTAATCTCTACTGTGTTGGCCTTTTACTGAACCAACTTTACCCCTAAAAGCTGATTCCATTGGTTTAGTCCAGCCTTAACTCTAATTCTTTGTCTTTATATAGCGGTAAAAAATAACAACAGTGGAGTCAGAAGAACCCGTGTCATCTTGTGTTGCCTCTGACACTTACGAACTGTGAGAGCCTGAGTGAGCCTCATGTCAGAATGGGAATGCTGATATCCACCCAACAGTGTTTAAGCGAGGATTAGATGATGTAGGTTAGGGGCTGACACTGTGCAGGTGCAGTGTTAAGTGGTCATTCCCCTTCTTCTTCTTAGTGCTGACACTTCAGATATCTCAACACACAGATATCCTTTGAAGTCCTCCTGTCTCCAGGCTAAACAGGCCTAATTACTTCATCAGTTCTTCAAATGAGAGGATTTTAGTGTCTATCTTTTCTCTGTCTTGCTTTAGTTTGTCAACGTTCTTAAAATCTAGAACCTAGGAGTAAACCGAATACTTCAGACTTCAGAAGATCATGCCAATTAAGATTAGCAATGCCATTTTCCTTGACATAGGATTTCTGTACATATTCTAGGTGTTTCCCTGCTTTCTGTAAAGTATGATAAAACAGCTCACTTTATTCTATCTTGTACAGCTGAAGTTCTTGCTATATTTAAGGTTTAATTCTTGAGATGGTTTGGCTCCTGCCCATACTTCCTCAGTGCTGAAAGAGGGCTTAATTACTTATGTGGGGATGAATTGAATGCTATTCCCGAAATCAGTTACCACTTTGTGTCTCCTTCAACTTCTGAAGTTGCCCCACCGAGCATGGAAAGTCACTGAATTTTGCCATGTATCTGCAGAGTATTGTACAGAAAAAGAGTTTTGAGTTTTCTAAACTGGGTACTAAAAAGTATAAGACTTTTCCTCCTTGAAATCCCTTGTATTGCATTGGAGGATGATTGTGATGGTTAATTTCTTGTGTCCACTTGACTGGGCTATAGGGTTCCCAGATATTTGATTGAACACCATTTCTGGGTGTGTCTGTAAGGTTGTTTCTCCAAGAGATTAACATAGGAACCAAAAGACTGAGTTAAACAGGTTGTCCTCCCTAATGGGGGTGGGACGATCTCCTACAATCTACCAGAGGCCTTGAGAGAAGAAAAAATCTTGAGGAGGGGAGAATTTTCTGCTTCTGCCTGACTCTTTTCCTGCTGGGACATCGGAATTCCGCAATCTTCAGACTCAGGCTGCAATTACCCCTTCAGCTTGTATGTTTGTCGGGCCTTCTGACCCAGACTAGAATTATACCGTTGGCTCTGCTGGGTCCTCAAGTGCCTACTGTGGGTCTTGGGGATCCTTGGTCTCTGTAACTGCATGAGCCAATACTTTATAATAAATCAATGTATTCATATCTGTAGCTATATCTATGTTATCTATCTATCATCTCCTATTGGTTCCATTTCTTTGGAGAACCCAGACTAATGCAATGAAAAAAACACCCTGTACTTCCCCACCATAAGAATCACCACCCTGTGGCAATGTTTCTTTTTCCATTGACTGCCTTTCCACTAGACTGTAAATTCTGTAATTCTTTTTTGGGGGAGGGAGAGCCCTTGTGACCCCAGAGTGTAGCAAAGTGACTGGTACATAGTAGTTGCTCAGTAAATATTTAATAAATGAACAAATACGTGTTCAAAACTCAGCAATGAATGCATGACTGCATGATCTTGACAAGTGGCCTTACCTCTCTGAGTCTCAGTGTCATCATCCAAGTCATTTGGGGATAACAACAGGTATCTTACAGAGCTGTAAAAACTGAAGTGGTGAATGTAGGCAAGAATTGTCACAGGTGAAAACTAGCTGATTGATAACACTAGGTAATTGATTGATGAATTTTTTGCTGTGGGACTCTACCATTGGAGCCATTCTTTGAAGAACATAATATTTGAGTAAAATAGAGCTTGCTAGTCTCACTGACAAAATTGGTGTAAATGTTTATGATGACATTTATGTAGACTAATTTGAAAGCCATAGGAAGTGGGGGATCAGAGGGTATTTTATGCTGTTCGTGGGTTTGCCTCACTGTTGGAATTGCGTTAGAATGCACTGCAGGGTGTTCTTGCTGCTCCTCTGAGACATCATGGTATAATGCAAAGATCTTTGAACTCTTACAGGGTTGAAATTGAGTCGCGATTTTTAAAATTTATTGCTTGTTAGGGGCGCCTGGGTGGCTCAGTTGGTTAAGCACGTGACTCTTGATTTTGGCTCAAGTCAGGATCTCAGGGTTGTGAGATTAAGCCCCAAGTCAGGCTCCATACTCAGCAGGAAGTGTGCTTGTGATTCTCTCTCTCTCTCTCTCTCTCTCTCTGTTTCTCTCTCTCCCTCTGCCTCTACTCCCACTCAGGCATGTTCACTCTCTCTCTCCCTCTCTAAAATAAATAAACAAGTCTTTAAAATGTATTGCTTGTAGAACTAGAGACCACTGCTCAACTTCCTGAGTCTCAGTTATCTCACCTGCAAATTAGAGATAAAAATGCCTAAAAAGTGGTCACACCAACAATGTTCTTGGGGAGCACATTTGAAACCGTGTTTCTAGCTTTTGGTACAAGCTATCGTTATTTAAAAGCAGCATGAATTTTCCCACTCCCTCTCAGTGTCATGGTTCTCCAGTGACTACGTTTTCATACAGGGATGAAAGGAGGAGATCAGAAGATGGGGATTGAGGGAAGGGCAAAGAGGCATCCAAGGAGGAAAAGGGCACTACAAGGAAGATGGGATTCTGTGTTCTGCTTGATCTACCTCGTCCTATTTCTGGACAGCCCATCTCCTGCTTCTCACTTGTGAATAATAGCCTTTGGCTCTGCAGAATTACTTACCAATGTAACATCCCTTTACTCCTCCATGCCTGCGCCCATGCTGAGGCCTCTGTCTAGAGTACTGCCTCTCCACTTCACAACCTGGAATATGGGAGCTCGGCTTTCAGGGATCAGTTCAGAATTCACTTGCTCTGTCAAGTCTTTTTGATAAGATGGCACAAGCTGGGAGTTGGACATTCCCTGTTCTGAGCTCTGTCAGTAATTTCACTACCCCAAACACTGCTTTAATGCTTTATATTATCAATATTTAAAAAAAAAAAGTAAGAGTGGATACTTTCAACTGAAATTTTGTGGTTTCCCTTAAAACTTTTGAGAGATGGTTCTGGATCTGGATCAGAAGAAAGGACCCAGAGATGAGTAGTTAGTCTGAATATTGAGTGAAAATAATTTGAAGTTGGAGGAAAGGTGGCGATTAGAAGGGATGAATGAGAGATAAAAGGAGAGACAATGAAAGAAGACCACCAGGTGGAAAGACAAGGAGCTCCAGGAGGATGCTGTGAGTGGTGCCCACTTGACAGCTGAAGGACATGTGGGTCCAGCCTTGTCAAAAGATCACTTTTCATTTGTGTTTGGGAGACTCTGCTGCCTGCGTTGTGACCAGATGGAACTGAAATTGTTGGGCTGATTTTATATGAACATCAGGCAATAGCAAAGTTCGGTCTGATGGGAAAGAAGAAAAGCATTACAGGAATACATGATGATATGCAAGCTGACATAATTCATCTGAAACAGAAATGTGGAGCCAGAAGGGACCTGAGGACATAAGTGCCCTGGGAGTTAACCAGGATCCCATGAAGTCTTCACATTTTCCTCATGTCTCCTAAGAGGATTGGAGACCTGAAGGAGCAGGGTGACTAGAACTGACACCAGTTATTCTCAGTCATGCATTTAAGTACCTACCCAAGGCCAGGCACTGAGGGCGGGTCTAGGGATGACAGTGTGGGCAAAACCAGAACTGGTGCTAGACTTCATGGCACTCAAAATCTGGTAAGTGGGATTCTGACCAATCATCACAGATGCATGTCAGCTGTAAGGAGACTTAAGTAAGGCAACTACTCTGTCCCAGGTTCTTTGCTAGGCCCTTGGATATACAGATGGAGAGAATAGAGACCTTGCACTATAACACCTCTGAGTATAGCGAACAGTACTATACATCAGTCTCATTAATGGCACCTTCTCTACTGGGGAGATGTGGAGAAAGTAAGACTGAGAAGCCAATGACAGAGGAAATAATGTGCAATCTAGGAATGCATCTGTCTACCTTAGTGAATTACTTACTTAGGTTTAATTTACAAGAAAAGCCCACTTAAGGCCAGTGAGTAGTACTTTCAAAATCCTTGAGGCATATAATTAGCTCTCCTTTTAACCTTGCCGTCTTGAGAAGGGCAGTTTTTTTTAATGGTGTTAATTATTAAATTGTGTCTTTCTCTTAATAAACTATTCCAAGTGGCACACCAGGGAGACTTCTTTAGCCTTTATGAAACTATCTCTTGTATTCGGCATAAAAGATACAAGAGGCAGAGCTGGTTTGCCTGGCTGAATCTTGGGAGATTTTAATGGCTCACGTGGGACCTCCATGCCATAGAATTCTGGTAATATCCAGGCTAAGGCTGACTCAGAGAGAAAGACTTTCCCAAAGACCTTTTATATCTCAATATTACAACATACCAAACCTCACCCAGTGTTCCCATTCTGTTATCTGTCACCACCGTTCTGTTGCCATCCACTGGTCCACCAACATTCCCAATGGGACAGGGTTGAAGAGAGAAATGGGATGGCAGGAGTTTTATTAGATTTGTCTTGTTTACTGTTCCATTATCCTTTATACCAAGAGTTTTCCAATTCTATGTTCTTGTAACCCCATGAGTTTACCATTAAGTACGGGCTTCCCTTGTTGTATGGCTGCGTTCGTTGCAATAATATAGAAAGGGATAAAGAAAGGGGGGGTAATCAGAAGGGGGAATGGAGCACGAGAGACTATGGACTCTGAGAAACAAACTGAGGGCTTCATAGGGGAGAGGGTGGGGGGATGGGATAGGCTGGTGATGGGTAGTAAGGAGGGCACGTATTGCATGGTGCACTGGGTGTTATACACAACTAATGAATCATCGAACTTTACATCAAAAACCAGGGATGTACTGTATGGTGACTAACATAATATAATAAAAAAAACATTAAAAAAAATAATATAGCACGTGACTCAAATTGATATAAAAACAAAGGGAGCTTAAGTGCTTGTGTAACTAAAGTCTTTTGGCAGTTCCAGCTTCAGGCACAGCTTGATACAGAGGCACAAATAAATGTCACTAAGATCTATACATTCCTTGCCTCCTTGGCCTGCTGTCTTCTGGGTTCTTTTCCACCTAAATTTGATTTTCCTTACAGTCAAAAAATTGTTGCCAGTAATTTCTTAGCTCTGTATGCCTTCGTTTTCATATCCAGATGAAAGAGAGCAACTTTTTTTCAACATTTGCAGTATTATCTAAGATTTACTATGATTGGACTGGCTTATGTCGCATATTCTTCCCTAGGTGATCTGTCTGGTCAGAGGGAAGGAACACTAATTGGCTTAGCTCAGTTTTTATAATCCAACCCAGGAACCTGAGAGATAAAGAGATAAAGTGGCTTTTAAAGATCACAAGGCTATTGATCTAGTAGGACTTTAAACGCATTGTTCTTTCTTGTGCACTACACGTTGCAAGCTACCTGTGAATGCAATGTCCTCCTGTATTTGCGCACTGATGGAGGGGTCTGACTCTTTGCATCTGGTCGACCTGGTCATCTCTCTATTTCTAGTCATGGCTCTTTTATTGACCAGTTCTGTGACCCTCCCTTAAGTCCCACAACCTATGCCAGGCTCCGTTTTCTCCCCTCTCAGGTGTGAAGGAGGATGCTTTCCATCAGGACAAAGGCATTAACGCCGACAGAAACACGGGTAAAATTCAAAAGGTGGAGGTAATTGTTTTTACTTGTTGGAAAGCTCCTCTGTGATGGGCCCAGGTAATCACTGACGGATTCTTCATCTGCAAGCTCTATGAAGATAAGGATCGGGTCTGTCTGGGGCAACTGCTCCTGACCACAGAGCACCATACTAGGTACATGGTATAGTCCCCAAGAGTAATTTGCTAAACAAATAAGTTAATCCACATTCATTAGCCTGAGATTTAGAAGGCTGGAGGCTTTATTACATACAACCTTAGGCAAGCCATTCAACTACAGTGTGCCTCTCTCTCTTTTTTTTTAATTTAGAAATTGGGGATAATGGTAGGTTATGAGAGTCAAATGAAGAAAAATACATAATGCCCCTAGAACAGAAGCTGACACACAGAAAGCACTCACAAAAGGGAGGATGTTAATTACAACATACTGTTGATATCACACATCTTAGTCACAGAGGACAATCCAGTCAGGATTCATTGAGGGCTTCCTATGTTGCTAGTCCAGTGCTGGCCATGGGGTGTACAGATAAAAGTTTGACATTCTACCCTGAGAAATTCCTGATCCAGGGGGGCCACTGGGAGCCAAGCAGGCCTGAATTCTCCTCTGTCCTCCGAGCAGACATTTCAGATTCTACAGGAAGCTGTTTTCTCTTTGTCAAAAGACAGCTGGGCTTTCAGGTGTTGAGATGAGTTAAAACTCAAACATTTGGTGAAGAAATGGAGGGGGTCTTTATAAATAGAAAACAAGTGGGAAGAGGTTTTATTGAGGGAATTAAAAAAAGCTCCTGGGCATCCTTTAAAACAGTGCCATTTCATGGAAATATCCCACTTTGCAGTGGCTCGCTTAAAACGACTTGTCCCCGATTTTGAAAGTTTCATCTATTGCAATGAAGAGAATCTAAAGATGAGCTCCAGTGGCCTCTTTCTGCTTTTAATGAACCAAAAAGCTCAAAGTTTCTATTTTCTATCCTATGCAGAGCCAGGGTGGAGAAAATAGTATTGTAGAGACAGGCAGGCATGAGGTCATTTTATGGGCATTATTTTTACCAGATTATTCTGGAAATGAAGATTTCTTGGGGAGAAATGTACTAAAAACTTAAGTGTTTTAAAAATAAAACTAGAATAAAGAGAATAGAGACCATAGAGTTCACCTAAGTTCAGCTCCATAACTGAGACGATTTCTGGTAGCTGGCTTGACTAGGCGAAACATGGAGAAATTTGGTGAGAACCTACTTAGTTATCCACTCCTGTGCAAGGGGAACCAAGGAAGAGTAAATCAGCGATTTTTCCCTAGGAGGCAATTCGAAACTAGAAGCGAACCCCAAATACCAGTCTACAGAGGACAGTCTCTGTTGAGCTTCTAAAGATGCCTAGTCCCCCCTCATTATGTTCCTCACTGCCTGGGTGAAAGAAGCATCCTTGGGTTCTCCTGGGGAATGCGGTTATGTGGTTGTATATAGGTAAATGCGTTGTAACATTCTCATTTCCCTGATTGTTCTGATTTTTCCTCAACACTTTCCAAAGAAGCTCGGATGTCTTCACCTCACTTACTGCAAGTCATTTATAATCACCCTTCAAGGAGCCAAACAAAGAAACTGTTGTCCAGTCTTCCATAGATCATAATTCCTGAGTTATGGATGAGTCCTGTAAGTTGATGAATTCTGTAGTCATGTTTCCTCAGTCCCTATTATACCTATTAGTCAAGTACTGCAATTCTTCTGGTGTGGAGGCTATTTTCCCTGGAGCAAGAATTATATTTCTTCACTTAGATTGGGCTGAGGACTGACCCTTGTTATTGACTTGGATACAGTGAAGGGTCATGGGGAAAAATCTCGAAGAAAAACAAATGCCGTCTTGGGAGGCATTTGATAAAGTCATCACATGTTTCCAGGCATATGGAAGATGCTCTGCTCCAACAAAATAGACTGGAGTCCCCATGGGTACCATCTAGCCACTACACAGGTGGGCCAGTCTCTCTTTTCCAAGTGATGCTCCATGTGTGGTTCCTTCTAGTGTTGGCTGTGACAGCCTGAATCACAGCCATGGAACATAGAAAGTGATTACTAGGGCCTCTCTGGCCAGAGGGGCACCAAGGGTGTTTTTCTGGGGTGATACAAAAATCAGATCCAATAGAAACCATTTATTTGATATTATGCCAAAGAAATGCTGGCAGTTCCACTGTGTTTTACCATAAGCCATCCTTAAGGCCAGGCTTTGAGTAGGCATTCATATAAGCAAGCTATTTGAATTAGTCAAGATATTGAAATCCAAGTCTTGGGTAAGTGTTCCCATGCTAGTGAATTCTTCCCTGCCCAGTATTATATTCTGCTTTGCCTTCCTCATGACCCACTCATCTTTGTGTTCTTTCAAGTCCTGCCAGGACGTATTAGGTAGATCTTGTAAGTCCTTTAGTGTGTAGCCCTGCCCTGCTGGATCTCTGCTAGCCCTGACTCTAGTTATCAGACTGGAAGCAATAAGAATGATAGAATATTAAGCATCATTTTGCAAGTCACCAGTTTCACTTGCAAAGATTTCTTTTGCCATGAGAAGTGTTCAGAAGATTCTAAGATTCTCAGGCTTGTCTGGACAAATACACATTCCCAGGTCTAAATAGTTCACTCTTTCCTTTGCAGGGTACTGATTTTGACACGTAAGACTTGCTGACACTGTTTATTTCCTCTTTTGTGCAAGTATTCCACCCCATACAATCTGATTTACATAATCTGTCTTCTGGCTATAAGGGATGAGGGTCTCCTTAATTATCATAGAGGATTCTGGATTTTAGAGCATGTTTTAAGTTGGCAATTAGAAACATTGAGCTATTTTTTGCAAGGTCTCTTGTGCCCATGCCCTGCCTCCCCAACCACTCTACTCCATAATCCTTTTATTTTCTTTGCCAGCAAATTGACTAAGCATCACAGCTACTCCATCTCTCAAAATCTTGTCCTCATCCCATTAACTACAGATGAAAGCCCATACTCATGATGACACTGCATCCCACTCACTCCCAGAAATGGAGATTTTTTTGCCATTAGACCAGTGAGAAAATCAATCCCCAAATCTTATTTGATAGTCTGCTTTCTAGAACTACTCTTGTTACCAATAGTTTTAGGCAGGGTTTCCTAGAAACAGAAACTGAGGTAGAAATTAAGTGGTGGCGGTTTATTCAGAAAGTAGAATTCTAGGGTGGCAAGAATAAGAGAAAAGTGAAGTGAGACAGGTAAGAGTAAGGAAGCAATGCAAAATAATACATTGATTGCACTGGTCAATGCTTCATGATGAGTCACGAAGAGACGTAGTTGGTTGCTATGCAGGAGTGTCTATTTGGTCATGTGGGCATTTTTGTACATCTCTGGCTATATGGAAAAGCGCACTGAAGTGGTCCATTTGAGGAAGAAACAAAAAATTGACTAGAGTCTCTCCCCTTTTTCCCGCCCCTCCGATCAAAGTCTTACTCCGTAGGAAGTTAATTCCTCTGCACATCTGGTTCGTCCCTTGGGCAGCTACTGGGGAATCCAGGTCCCATGACTTTCAGTGTGGTTTTTCACCTGAAACAGGAAGTAGGAAAATCAAAGAAGAACCAGGGACTCCAAGCATTCAACTGGTCAACCTTGGATCGTAGCTCCACTAGGCACTGATGAAGTCAGTGGTGGTAGCTGGGAGAGAGCTAGTGGTTGTAGGTCTGGGAGATAGTTGAAACTGAGAGAATTTTAGGGGGCATATAGTTATATCTAATACATCATATTTTATAACAGCAAGACTGGGTCCACCCCTGTTGGAACAGGATGCAATGTAGGTACCCAGGGGTTATAATTTTTTTTTTTCTGGTTTGCCTTTGTCATGAGTTGTACCCAATATCAAAAATCCTACCATGAATAATAATCAGAATATATATATATATACACATANATATATATATACACATGTATAAAAAATATATATCACATAAAGTGTCTCAAATACTTATAATACCTCAAATACTTTACATGCTTCATCTTCTTTTGTGTCATAACAGATGATGTAAGCACTACTATTAACCCCATTTTCAGATTAGGAAACTGAAATTCAAAGATTTTTAAAAAAATATGTTATACACGAACAATGAATCATGGAACACTTCATCAAAAACTAATGATGTACTGTATGGTGACATAACATAACAAAAAATAAGTAAAGATTTTATTTTTATTTATTTGAGAGAGAGAGAAAGAAATAGAGAGCTTGAGTGGGTGGGGGGAAAGGAGCAGAGGAAGAGAGAGGAGGGAAAAAGACTCTCTGCTCAATAGGGAGCCTGACAGGGTGCTCAGTCCCACCACCCATGAGATCACCAACTTAGCCAAAACCATGAGCCAGATGCTCAACTGACTGAGCCACTGAGGTGCCCCTGAAGCTCAAAGATATGAAGAAACTTTCCAAATATCACATTGCCACTAAGTGATAGTCATAATTTGAACGCACAACTATGTCATTCTTAATGCCACCTCTTAAACTAAATATGAACTGCTTTGCATATTTGAACCTAGTTCGAGGAATTTCTACAGGTGTTCTCTTTCTTATATGTAAATGCACCTACTTGCCAGGAGCACTTATTACTCGTAAAGGATTTGATAATTTAGATTTGGATTTATGGAAGCTTAGCTCAAAAGCCATAATCAAATAAAGGCAAAGAAGGGTCAACATCTGTCCGTCCTTGGCCGCTTGGACGCTACTTGTCTGGGCTACAGCACCCCCGACCTCTCATGGAGGAAGGACACACAGCATAGAACTAGATGTGGGATTGAGGCAGAAGCTTGTGGGACTTTGATACACTGTCCGGAGGGAGTGGGGCCAGAGTGGGGCCTTTCTTAGCAAGACGTTGGAGCTCACAAGTTCCGAGCCAGTAGTGATGGCTGCAGAATACTTTCCCAGGTAAGCATGTTCCATGAAGACAGAAAAACGGGCTGTGTTTCCTCCGGCAGGTGCACACATCTGCAGAGCAATGTTTCAGTTATCCCGTCTGGACACAGCCTTCTCTTTCACCCAGTTACAATCCTGTGGTTCTTTTTTTTTTAATTAATTAATTAATTAATTTTTAAATAATTTTTATTTTGTTATATTAATCCTGATTACTTGTGATCATTGCAAGCTTTTTAGGAGAGTATTTTTGCTTTCTCACTATTTTACCTTTTATTTATTTATTTAAAGATTTTATTTATTTATTTGACAGAGGGAGACAGCCAGCGAGAGCGGGAACACAAGCAGGGGGAGTGGGAGAGGAAGAAGCAGACTCCCAGCAGAGCAGGGAGCCCGATGCGGGGCTCGATCCCAGGACCCCGGGATCACACCCTGAGCTGAAGGAGGATGCTTAACGCCTGAGCTACCCAGGCGCCCCTCACTATTTTACATTTTAATCTCAGAGATTCCAGGGATTCTTTAATTCCATTTTTGTAAATCATTAACTTTGGTGGGGTTTTGTATGATCCCTTGTTTCACGGATGGATTCTCCTCTCTGCTAGACTACGAGTTCCATAAAGGCAGCAAACGTGGCAGGCTTGTCTTCAGTCCTATTTCCATTACTTGGCACGGTGCTGGGTGTAGGATGTGTTCCCAAACATTGTTCTCTTTGATTGAATGAAGAAAACTTTACCTCTTAACATGTAGGAATTAGAAGAGTTATTTGTGTCAGTTCTGCATTCTGAACATGGACTTTTCCCTAAATAATAGGCACACAAGAAATTTTTTTTTTCTGAAGATCCTTTTCTTGCAGGCAGTTCATAATTTATCCATGTATTTATTAAACGGTGTTTTGTGTCTCTAAAAAGAAGTTCCTTAAATCTGGACTTGTGTAGGTTAGGATTAATCCTAGAGGCTCTGGCAGAGATGGCCTGGCAGGTGAGGAATAGGTTGTTCCTGCCCTGAGAGGAGAGGAAGCCAGGCAGCCCCTTGCAAAGGCAACTAGTGTGCAGATTTGATGTCTTGCTAGTGCCCCTTTGCCCTTCCGTAAGAAACACACACTTCTGGAATGACGTAAAATTCATGTTAATTATGCTAGTGGGAAAAGCACAACTTGTTAATATTTAGCTAATAACTCTGCTAGTAATGATCGTAGTAGCTATGAGTTAATGATTAATTGGGATGATTATTGTAATAGTAATGGGAGAACAGGTTTGCAGAGAGATTAATTAGGAATACATTTTTGAGAGGCTAAAATGTATGAAACAAAAAGAAGGTGAGGCAGAATTGTATAGTGGAGAGAGCACCAGCTAGAGAGTGAATTTAACTGACCGATTGATTAATATGTGCATTTATTCAATAAATATGTATTGACCACCTACTCTTCTAAGCTTTAGAAATATAGCAGTGATCAAAAGAAAATGTTGCTATCCTCATAGAGCTTACATTCTGTTATGGGTTGAGTTGTGATACCCCCCGCATAAATTCATAAGTTGAAGTCTTTATACCCAGTACCTCAGGATATGACCTTATTTGAAAATAAGGTTATTGCAGATGTAAGTAGTTAAGTCATCCTGGGGTGGGGTCAGCCCCTAATCCAATATGACTGGTGCTCCTGTAAGAAGGTGTCATCTCTCCCCACTCCTAGCTTTATTCAGATGAAACTGACGTATAACAATGTGTACGTTTGAGGTGTATAACATAATGATTTGATATACATATATATTAGGAAATGATCACCACAATTAGGTGAATTAACACACACATCACCTCTCAGTGACCATGTTGTGTGTGTGTGATGAGAACTTTTGAGGTTTACTCTCCCAGCAACTTTCAAGTGTACCATATAATATTGTTAACTCTAGTCACCCTGCTGTACATCCCATCTTCAAACTGGAGGTTTGTACCTTTTGACAGTTTTTACCCATTTCCTTCAAAACTCCCTCCTTCCTCCCACCCCTGCCCCTGGTGACTACCAATCTATTCTGTTTGCGTGAGTTGCATGGTTTTTTTTTTTTTTTTTGGATTTCGCATTTAAGTGAAATCATATAGAACTTTTCTTCGTCCGTCTGACTTATTCACTTATATTGTGAATAATACCTCAATGAACACGGAGGGGGCAGATATCTCTTTGACATAGTGATTGCATTTCTTTATGATGTGTGCCCAGAAGCAGGATTGCTGGATAGTATGGGAATCAGTGTCTTAACCTCTCACGTTCAGCATATGGTGTCTTTTTTTTTGAGATTATTTATTCATTTATTTAAGAGAGAGAGAGAGCATGAGTGAGGGGAGGCACAGAGGGAGTGGGAGAAGTAGATTCCCCTTTGAGGAGGGAGCCAAATGCAGGGCTTGATCCTGGGATTCTGGGAACAGATCTGAGCCGAAGGCAGACACTTAACCAACTGAGTCACCCAGGTGCCCCAGTATATGGTGTCTTTTATGAAAAGCGGTTTTTCAATTTAATGTAGTCTAGTGTATTAAAATCTTATAATATGATTTGTGCTTTTTGTTCTTGTTTAAGAAGTCTATCTCCAAATCAAGGCTATAGAAATATACCTCAATATATCTTCTAGTTATTTTAGAGTTTGTTTTTTCTTAATTAGGTCTTTAACTTGACTAAAATCGAGCAATCAATCAACAAAGTATTATTTTATATACAAAGGATAAATTTTCTTATATAGTAAAAATTGCTGTAGAAATAAGTTAAACACCTTGGATCCCTCATCTGAACAACATAACCCAGAAAATGATTTTAGTGACTTTTTTCTCCATTCTTCCAAGGATGGTACATAATTAATACCACTCCAAATAGATAGGAGAGAAGTTAATTTATTAACACAGTGGACACCATAGAGCATTAAGTCTTACTTCTTTTGAGGGGAGGAACCCATCTGAGAAAGGTTGGGTTCAAGGGAGATAGAAATGGGGAATTCCATATTGGACATTTTAGTTGTGCTTTTTAGGCAAACACGCAGAAATGTGTATGTGGCAGGTGGAAATCCCAGTGTGGAGCCTGGGGATAAGAGAAGGCCAGATGTGAAAGTCTATTCACCATCATTAAAGTTATGAGATATAATCATATTTTTAGGAAGATAATGTAGATAAGATCAGAGGACCAGGTGGAGGGAAGTTGTCCTTGAGGAAAACAGGTGAGTATAGGATCCTGGAGATGTGGTGAGAACATTTATTGAACAGTGTTAGATGCTGTTACAATCTAAAGCAGAATGGGAATAGGAAGGTGACTATTCAATTTATAATATGCTGTTCCCTGGGGATCTACTGAAGAGCAATTCAATGGATAGTTAAACTGGAAGCCAGATGGTAATGAATTATTATAACAAATGGGAAGTGAAGTGACAGAGGCAATGACCGGGGCCATTGCCCTATTTTTATAGATGACAAAACTGAGTTCTGGAGGCTTAACTGACTTGCCCCAAAGTCCTGGAATTCATCTGGCCGTGGAATACTGCGAGGCTGTATTTGAACCAGACTTACGGCGGGGACCATTTTATTATGTACAAAAATACCAAATCACTATGATGTACACCTGAAACTAATAGCTGTATGTCAACTGTACTTTAATTTTTAAAAATCTGGTTCTTCTGCCTCTAAATTTAAGACATCTACCAAGCACGCGCTATTTAAGACCCTGAGGCCTCATTGTCTTATTCCTGCCCCAGTGTGGCAATCAGCTCTACATGGCCAACAAGTCCATTACCAGAGCCAATCTCACACACACGCTTCCTGCGTTGTGCTCTAGGACTTCTGGGTACACTTTAGTCATACATCTGTGCACCTTGGAATTGAAGAGCAGGTAATGCTCTGTAGGACAAACCTTGACTAATAGGAGAGAGAACTACTGAATAAATAATTGGCCTTCCCTACATCCCAGCTCCAAGGACTGTCCTGAGAGACATCTTCTCTGAGGATAGTCCCAGAGGATCAAGACATGAGCCATATTTAGTGTTGTCTAGCTCGATATTGGCTCCCCCTCAGGATAACTCCTGCTCCTTCCCAGCCTCACCATCCCCCTCCGCTCCTTTTCCTCGCTTTTGCTCCCCGGAGTTGCATTCTTAAGAAAGTAATACAGCACACAAGCCTTTGCCTAAGGCAGTGCTTTCTGGGTCACCTACCTAAGATATTATATATCACTACATTCTCATGTTACTAATTTGCCAAATTCTGTCTACCTTGAAGTCTTCATATGCCTGGAATATACATCTCCACCCAACTTCACCCTTTACTCTTTTTTCTGTCTATAGGTCTCAACTTAAATGTCACCATGCTGTCCTTACCCATCTGACTTTTTTTTTTTAATGATTTTTTTATTATCTTATGTTAGTCACCATACGGTACATCCCCGGCTTCCAATGTAAAGCTCGATGATTCATTAGTTGCGTATAACACCCAGTGCACCATGCAACACGTGCCCTCCTTACTACCCATCACCAGTCTATTTTCAATACCAATCTGTATTCTCCTATGCGCTGCCTAGGTTTCCTTCATGATACTTACAGCTGTTAGTAACCATAAACACATATGTGTGAATATTTGAGTCATGTGGGTTTCCACCTTAAACACTAAGATTCATGAAGACAGCATCTTATTATTTCTGTATGCTAGTGTCTATGGTAGTGTCTGGTATATCATAACTGCCCAATAAATATTTACTGAATGAAAGAAGTGAATGAATAAGTGTTCTCTCTTATTCTTTCATGACTTCTCCTCTCCAGGGCCCAGCGCATATAGGATTGAGTCTGTAGGGATGGGTGCAGATAGCAGAAACATATGAATATGGTCACTTTTTACTACCTAGAGTAAGCCCTGGTTTGCTGGCCAATAGATTTATGGAGTAAGACGAGCCACCTCTTCCCTCTCCCTTCAAGCACACCATAAATACATTCTCTGGAACTCCGTCAGTTAAGACGTAGGGAGAAGGTACGTATTAGACTCATTTGAATCCCTGGATTTTGAAATTGAATACTCTGCGTCATGATGCATCCATTACACTTCTTCGTGCTGTGGTGATGGGCGAAATCAGCTCGCCATCTTTGGTAGATGCCTGGTTCACACTTGGCATTTACTGTCCTTGTTCTTCTTCTTGTTCTTGTTTAAGATACATTCAAATTCCAAACCCTCATAACCGGATAACACAGAGGGGCAGGGGATGTTTTCTGAGGATCACATTCTTTTTTTTTTCTTTCTTTCCCCCCCAAATGGCTTATTATTATTTTAGATAGAGGAAAACACTTTTCCTTTCTCAGGACACATTTGAGTAGAAAAACATAACTCAGCAAAAGAAATATCCTCACTGAATGAAATGAAAAAATGAATTGAATGTGGTAAAATTACCATCAGCCGAAGGTATTTCCCTCATTCACTATTTTACCCTACGGTCTTTCCTACTAACTCATTGTTCATTCACGCATTCACAAAGGCTGGGTATGGTGCTCGCAGCCAGGGACACAATGATAAAATAGTGCATCTCCTCAGACAGGAAGGAAAACTATCGTGTGCAATAAAGGTAAAATGTAACAAATCCTATAATACCAAAACAACAGGATGCCACAGTAGCAGGTAAAAGCCTCTAAAAAGTCTAATTTGGTCATGGAGAGATATCTTCCACTTTATGACTCATGGAGGCTCCCAATAGCGAATCCTGTTTTCTTTCTAATTAAAGGTTTAAGAATTCATGTGATTCAGAAGCTGAATGGCAAATCTCATGCTGAAAACACAGATTTCCAGAAGTGAGTCTCAAATATCGGAGTATTAAAGAACCAACTGAAAAATGTGTTAAGTATGTGTGTTCCTGCCCTCCTCCACACCCAGCCTCCTGAGCTCAATCTCACAGATTCTGACTCAGTAGGACTGCTGTAAGCTCCAGGAATCTGTGTTTATAAAACACCCCAGCTGATTCTAATGGTGACGAAGACATGGCAAGAGTCATAGAAACATGGGTTTAAGGTACCTGCTATTAAATATTTTTTAATTCTTTTTTCTTACTTGAAAAAGAAATTCTGTGCCCTCCTTACTACCCACACGTATTGCATGGTGCCCTGGGTGTTATACGCAACTAATGAATCATGGAACTTTACATCAAAAACCAGGGATGGGGGCGCCTGGGTGGCACGGCGGTTGGGCGTCTGCCTTCGGCTCAGGGCGTGATCCCGGCGTTATGGAATCGAGCCCCACATCAGGCTCCTCTGCTGTGAGCCTGCTTCTTCCTCTCCCACTCCCCCTGCTTGTGCTCCCTCTCTAGCTGGCTGTCTCTATCTCTGTCAAATAAATAAATAAAATCTTAAAAAAAAAAAACCAGGGATGTACTGTATGGTGACTAACGTAATATAATAAAAAATATTATTATAATAAAAAAAGACCAAAAAAAAAAAAAGAAAAAGAAATTCTGTATCTTTGCATCCTTTTTTCAATGCAGCATTTTGACTCATCCTGTCCTAAAGGATGACTCGGTCAAGAAATGATAAGCTTACTGTAATAATATTGCCATTTCTATCTCACTTTATAATTTATAAATTAATTCATCCACTATTATTCATGCATTCATCAAACATTTATTGAATGCTTTAAGCAGCACCAGGTTTTATGATAAGTGCTGGGGATTCAGAAAAGAATTGTATGGGACCCCCATCCTTAAGCTCTTACGTAAAGTTCATACAGATGTCTGTCAGGAAGCAGGTGCAGCGCCATGTTCCTGGCACTGGGGACAAGAAGAAGGGAGGCATAGAAGAAGAATGGTTCAGCTTTTTCTCAGGGGTGAAGGGAGATGCATGTGTCAGGAGTTTTCTTAGTAGTAGGAGTAGTAGTAATAGTAGTAGTAATTTTATTATCTTTGCAAAAGCATAGTCAGTATCAGGGTCATCTTATGATGTATGGGACTCCCTCTGCACAAATATTTTTGGTGAGAATTTTTTCTATACATGCAATTTGATTAAAACATACATTATCAAGTTAATAGGCCCACATGAAGCAGAGATTTGTTTGGCGAAGATTTAGAATAATGGATAGAGGAGGGATGGTTATGCATTTGCTCATTCTCTAATCATGGCGTGTTGAGATTCTTCACTGAACCGGGGCACCATCTCTTCAGATTAAGGTCCAGGAGCCATCTCACTGTGTTCTTTATCATCAAATGTGCCATTCTTGCAAATTGCATATTTCCCACCACAAGAAAAATGTAGCATACTCATAATGTCATGGCTCTTTGGCACCTGTCTGTGTGGAAACAATACAGACCCTCTTGCATCTGTAGCTTTGTAATATCATGACAACCAGTTACCAGTTACAACATAACCCATGATACAATATCTTCCTTTTAGCCACCTATGGATACTGGCTTCCAGTTACTCTCGAAGGTTGTTACTGCGTTTTGTCAATCAAGACCACAGAGGCCAGTCTTACCCAGAGTGTGCAGGAAAATTTGAATGATATTTTATTTTATGACCATGTTACATTAACAGAATTTTGTAGCATAAATGTAGAACAATGTATCTTCCCAACCTATGCCTTCTCTTGAGCTTTTAAGGCCATAAGGACTTTTAAGGCCATAATGGACTTTTAAGGCCATAAGGCATACCTAGAATGTGATCTCTTTTAATGGTGACCACACTCCTGTCTCCCATACACATACTGCCACCAGCAGGTAAGAACGTGGGTGGAGAAAGAAGAGCAGCCCAATGAGTGCAATAAATGTCTATCCTTTGTCCAGAACGATTTAAGACCAACCCTGAAGATAGCACCACCTAACTGCATGGATCAGAGATAAGAGAAGCATCAACTGATATTACAGAGAAATGGTCTCCAAAGATCATTCAACTGGTTGAATGGTCAACTCTTGAGGACTGCCTAACACATGACACAGAGCTAGTGATGGGGGTGGGTGGCCACCCTGGGTGTCAGTGGCAGAGAATACAGGGTGAAAAGCACATACCTCTCCCCCAGCCATCCTGAGGTGCCGAGGAGAGGAGGTAGCATCATGGTTGATATATGAGTGAGAGCTGATCCAGTGCAAGCCCGAGGTTTGGCAGTGGACCCTTGTTCACCCATTGTTTGCTCAGAGCCCTGAACTTGTCTCGTACTTGGCATGACTGAGAGTCACTGCAGATCATTCTGGCAGCTCAAGCTTGCCCCATTCTATAAAAGAAAAATCACACTGACCTATGGGACTGATGTGCTCACCAGGCCATTCTCCTGGAAGTGGGGCCAGTTGCTACAATTGCCAATTAGGTACAAATTCCAGAGCAACTTGGGACATTTGGTTGACCCCACACAGGGATGATGGTCAACGGTTCTCTGAGGGAGAGAAATGGGGACCAAGGTCCACACATGTGCTGCTCCGGGATTAGGGTCTTCTGTCTGGTTTACACTATTGACCTTAGCTGGTTCCAGACACTGGAAGGGGCCTTAGAACACTTTGAGGAAGCACTCCAAAGCCCTGGGCCCACTGAGGCACCGGGTTTGGGCAGAGGCCCATTTGCCAGAGTCTAAGGGTGGTACTTAATATTATTACTGTTACATTACAAATAAACAGGTTTAAGAGGCCAAGTGACTTGCTCTGAATCGTACAAATACTTAAGGGAATAAACGGAATGAAATCTAGTTTTCAAAGCTCTAAAACTCAAAGCTCCAAACACATGCTCTTTCCTGCAAACATCCAATTAATTTAACATCAGCCCAATCATGCAAAATCTGAAGAATAATTTATTGCATACAGAAAATTTTCCTGCATGATAGAAGCCAAATTAAAATGGACTTTTATTGACTGTCTCAGATTATGTGAGACAATGTGCCCCTCTGAAGGCAAGGACGCTAATGATTCTTTAAACACATTTTATATCTGTGCAGCCCTTAACTTACAACGTTCCTGGGGGCTCAGTTAGACGATACTTACCATTTTTACTTCTCAGCTGGGAAATACACTGTTCAGAGAATTTGACTGCTCTCCCAGGTCTTACACCTTCCAGTGGTGGGCTTGCTGTTCCAACCCAACGTCTTCTACTCCAAGGCTCAGGCTCTGCTTACCGAGTCTCCCTGAGTATCTTAACCATTTCAAACAACCTGTTACTCAGCATTCTTCAGGTTTAATTATTACTGATTACCATTCTCAGTTTCCTCTACTTTCCACTCACATCCTGCTCAGAGTGAGTTACTATGGAGACATGACATATTATTGGTCTCTCTGTAGGATAGTGACCCGGCATATTTAAAAATGTTCTGGGTTCCTTAGCAACTCGACTGGCATTATCCGCCTTTGCCTCACTGAGCTGTTCTTTTGCTGCAGCAAATGAAATGTGGATCATGGGCTAGCTTCCGGGGATGGTAATGGAGCTGTTAGAAAGGAAGTGAGTATTACATGCACCTAATATAGACTCCATTCCATCAAATGCCTGCCCTCTGTCTGCTGGAGCATTTTTGAAAATGACTAACAGTGATGAAATAGGAAACTAGAAGATTTAACCTTCGAAACTTTAATTCCTGTCACTTGCTTTGCTGTGAACTTTGAATGTTATTAAACTCTCCCCCCCACCATGGACTCTGGGAAACAAACTGAGGGCTTCAGAGGGGAGGGAGGTGGGGGATTGGGATAGGCTAGTGATGGGTAGTAAGGAGGGCACGTATTGCATGGAGCACTGGGTGTTATACGCAAACAATGAATCATGGAACATTACATCAAAAACTAAGGATGTACTGTATGGTGACTAACATAACATAAAATTAAAAAAAAAAAACTTCCCCCCGAATTTCAGTTTCCTTATATCTAAAATAGAACATAAGATTGTACCTCCCTCGTAGACATTTTAAAAAAGCAGTCAGTTGTGTGTGTGGAAATGTTCTATACATGACAAAGTCTTCTGTTACTACTTTTAATGCAGATTCAAATGTTCATTCTTTTTTTTTCCCCCCAGCAAAATCCCTGCTTGGTGCAGAGCCTGATGTTAGGCACCAAGGAAGAAGTCAGAGATGCCCCGCGAGCCGCTGGATAGCTAACCACTGGATTGAGAGATGAAAGATGAGACCAATCAGGTTTTTTCATTCAAGGCCCGGGGCCAGCTCATGGGCTGTGTGCAGGTAACTTACAAGGGAACACCACAGCCACCAACAGTACACACTACGGTACAGAAGGGGAAAGTGAGCAGGGGTGGCCAGGGGAGCATCTAGGACTGTCTGAACACCTTGGAGGAGCAGAGAAGACCCTCTGTGAGCTGGCTGCTCCTTCTTCGTGTGGCTTCATCTTGCTCCACTACTGACCACACCTGTTGGATTCCAGGAATGCAGTAGTGATTTCACAGCTAGGTTCATGTCGTAACTCCAGTATTTACTGCTTCCGTGACCCTTAGCTTCAGTTTTCTTGTCTGTGTGATGGGCATAATCGTGAAATGTAGTTCAAAGTTGTTTAGAGTAAGTCATTAGGGTGGTGTCTGCTACTCAGTATGTACTCAGTGAACCTGAGCTCTTACTGTTTCAGAACACGCGTCTTCTGCCTTTGTGCCTTTGCACAAATGCTTCCTTCTTTGTTTTTGTCGACGTGGTATCATTATTATTCCAAGTTTGACTCATAGGCACCTCTCTGGGAAGCCTTCCTTGATCGATCTTACTTCCTCTTTTTATCCTGTCCAGAAGATTTGGCTCTTCTGTATGTTGCATGTGTACCTATGATGTCTTGTACGCCCCTCTGCTATAAGCTGACCGCATTGCACATTTCATTTTTTACATCGTGAAAATAAATGAAGACCAACCCAAATGAGAAAAGCCAAGGCGATTTATTCTAACCTTGCTATAGCAAGGGAGTAGGGCACCATCACTCATTTGGTAGACACTCAAAGGTGGGTAGAGGCTTGGCGGAGCTTTACAGCAGAAAAAGGAGAAGCCTTCTAGTGTGTCCTGATCAAAGGCTCTTGGCACGGGGAAGCCAGAAGCAAGCTAACTAGAGATGGGGTGTTCTATGCAATTGGTTAGGGGTGCATGCTGGACTTTTCTGCTTGGTCATAAGCTGGACGCAGGGATAGAAATTAGGAAAGCTGCCAGTTATTAATCGAGTCCTGGCCATCTGGGGCTAATTGTTATGGAAGTTGTTTAGCTTCCTGGATTGTCACTAGACATAGCAATCTCGATTCTTTCAAGTCTGACGTAGAGCACGCTGACGTTCATGTTGTTCATTGTGGATAAGAAGTTGGTTTCCTGGACAGGTTGCCACAGATTGTGGGTCAGAGTTCTATTTTTATATACAGTCTGGCCATTTTCCATTTGTATATTCAGTCTCTCAACATATTGGTCCAATTAAACTTCTCGTAACCAAAGAACAGGTCTTAGCTGTGCATGTACCCCTAGCACCTAACAGTGTCGGAAAAATGGTTGTGGGTTGATAGTTGTGTGGAAGGAAGAGCAGATAAAAGGAGAGAAAATGAAGGGGGGAAAGGGGATGGCATGCACAGAAGGACAGGAATGGAACTGAATGCATATCTGGGGGAAACATTGAATAGTGAATAGTGCTGAACCAAGCTGATTTTTAATGACTTTCTAGATAGGCTTCACTCAGCAGAGAAGAGTCTATCTTCAAGTGGCCAGGGGTTAAGAAAGATGGAGAAATACAGCGAGAGGTAAAGGTAACACAGAAACTGATGACTGCCGTGGAGCTCAGATACTTCGAAATGGAGTCGTAGTTATGAAAAAATAGTTTTGAAATACAATGTGGCTTTATTGAGTTTCAGGGAAATAATCTGATAAACTATAATGCCTCTCGAGAGTTTCATGAGTTTTCTGAAAACTTCATTTTATAAACCTGAACGAATGATCCCTTTGCTGGGTGGGATTTGGGACCAAATTTCCTGAAGAAATGGTGTCTGAACAGAATCCTTTCCCGAATGTTTTTTTTCCAGAATGTGCTATGGGGGTGGGGGTGGGGGTTGGGAGACTGGTTTATTAGATAATTCACCATCAACAAGGTTGTCTGGTCCGTTAAGTTTGGAGAATCTTCTCACCCTATCATCCCTCAGAGGTGCATGATGATGGCATCACCATATTGAAGGTCCTGAAAATCTTGCAGTTAAAAAGTTTAACTTTAAAGAATGCCTTGTTTCAAAACCTTAACTAACCACAGAATTCTGTTTCTGTGAAAATACTCGGTTCTGTGAAATCTACTTGGATATTGCTGTTTTAAATATTAATTTTCATGGATGCCTTAATTCTGTAGATAAAGCAATGTTAACATGTGTCTATGTGTCTGAAAACCTTGCTCACCATGGTGCCCTCCCTTTTTTTTGCTATTTTGCAGTTTGATGGGTGCCTTTAGAACATTATCTCTTTTGATCTGCAGCTTTCTAGCGAGATAATGAGAGGAGAGATCGTCATTTTCATCTAATAGTTGTGAAAACTGAGGCCCAAAGTGGTTCATGTGAATAAAAATAAGTGAATGAAAAGTAAATAAATGCATGAGTGATTGAGTGCCTCAGGGGGCTGGACATTTACAATAGTGTGCAGATTTCTCCAGTTTTACAATTTCAGTGATTTATCAAATGTCTCTTGTGTGCCTCCTTCGAATCAACCACTTTGCTTGAGAGTGCACAGATTAGTAAGGCAAAGTTTCTGACCTCAACAAACCCACAGGGTACTTGCAGAAACAGAAGACAAACACTAATTAGAACCCCATGTGCTATAATCAAGGCAAACTCCAAGATGTCATAGAAGCAAAAGGGCAGGCTGCCACACTACGAGTCTTTGTTTGATTTAAGAAAAGGTCCCCTTCCATGGAGACAAACCATGTGAGTACAGAGCATGGTGAGCAGGCCCCTTTGTGCAAAGGAAAGCCCACTCCGGGGTGTAAAGCATGGTGAGAAGCACCAGGCTCAGGGGCTACTCACTCACTCTTTCTCCTTTTCAGGGTAGGAAATCATACCTGTCAGTACTGAGGCATCTCCAAGCTTAGTGCTCTAGGAAATTGTTGTTTGGATTAGAATGGAAAATCAATGGAAGCTTCTAGAAGATGTACCATGAGCTGGTTCTTGGAGGATGAATAACTATTTCAAAGTGGACAAGGAGATTAGAATAGATGGAGGGAAGATCGTGGGTGAAGGCCCTTTAGGGACCAAGCACCTTCTAGGATCTGGGGAAAGGCCAGTGTGCAGAGGTAGGGAGGACATGGCTGAAGATGAAGGGAGCTGAAGTCCTGATTCAGGGGAAGTGTTAAAGGAACCCTGATCTTAAGGGCAGGATAGGAAAGTGTTCACTTCCACATCCAGAGACAGGTGCAGTACTAGGCACAGGGTGTCCTTCAATAACATGGGCTGAAGGATATGGAAGGGGGACTGGAAACCAGAGCAGCTCCCCATATTAGGCTCAGAAATGGTAGCCGATGACTGAATTTCCTTTGAGCTACTCTCACTGTTACATGTATGTGTGGTGCACCTACGATAAGGCAGGCATTTGAGGTGACTGCAACCCCAAGAACAGACGTGGTGATTACAGTGCTAGGGGGTGAGTGAAGAATAGAGCTACTGCAGGGATAGAGAGGAAGGGTCCCAACCCAGCAAGCAGTGGCCATGGCCTGTCTTGAGAATGAATAAAATTGTATCCAGGTGAAGTGAGAGCTTCCTTCAATACAAATCCACTTTCAGAATTAGAAAAGTCATTCTCTTTGAATAGATGAGTCCTCCAAACTATATACCTCTGAGTGTCCCTGCCTCCAGGCTAATGTAGCCCTGGGACAGGCTGGGTTTTGCTCCTAGTTGAGATCCTTCAGGTACTCACCTTTGGACAGTAAGACCCTACACAATCATTTACCCACTCATGGTAGACAGGAGTGGAGAGGGTTTTCCAGAGAGTGAGACTACCAGGAGAAAAAGTACTAAGACCTGACAGAGTGTGGGGAACTGGAAAACCTGGAAAGGTTTGGTTTTGCTGGAGCATGTATGTGTAAATCACAGAGAGGTGGGAGATAAGGCCACGTTATGGGCAAAGTTAGGTCATGCAGGTCCTTGCTTGCCATGCAAAGGGATTATGGGCTTTAGGCTACGAGCCATTACTGCATTTAAGACCATACAATGTCTCTAGGCCACTGTATGAGAATACCCTTGGCCGCTAATTAAATACCATATTTGGGCTCCACCAGATACGTACTGTATTGGAGTCATGGAATGTGGGCCCCAGTCATGTGTGCTTAACAATTTCCCCAGGTGATTTTTATACCCATGCAAGTTAGAGAACCATGCTGTGACAGCTGGAAAATCATAAGCAAAGAAGGAATATTTGTTTGATTTGTGTTTTGGAAAGATCACTCTGGCTGCTGATAGAATGTGGCATTGGTGTGGGGAGGGCTGACGAAATAAATAGGACAAGGCATAAACGAGTACCGGAGTTTGACGTGCCTTAAGCAAGTTTCTTCGTCCGAGAACCCTATGCCTCCTCCTTAGAAGAATAAAATATGACTTCTATGGACATCCAAGTATTCAGCAACCTATGTGCCATTGTTATAATTCCACCTATGTATGGGCCCCGTTAAATTTTTGTGGATAATGGTAGTGATTCAAAAGGGCCCTCTCTCGGTATGCAGGTAACACCCCTGACTCAAACATGAATCAGAAGCACTTAGAGGTTTATTCATGCCTGTTTTTTCATTGTTAATTAATGTTTCTCGTCGGCTCTTATTCATGATGCAGTGGAATTGGTTTTGAGCATCTCAAAAACATATAATTAATTGCATTCAGTTTCATTTGCAACAATTACTTGATCCCAGCCAATCAGCATTCTTCTGGATGTAATTAGCCACTGCAGTGATTGTGGTAGGCAGATGGTTAGTCATGGACGAGCTGCAGGTTAGATGTGCTAACTAATTAGGCTAAAAATCTTTTGCTAAAGAGCTTTGGTGGGCTGCAGCTTTAGGTCAGAGCAGCACTTCAGGTCTGGTGTTATATCCTGGAAACGTGGATCCCAAAGTGCTACCATTTGACAGACCATTAAGTCCTTTTGGATAACTAATACAAATTCTATTCCATAGACCCACCTGCCAGTCCATGAGACTCAATCATTTAAGGGTGTTTTAGTCAAGAATCAATTCCCTCTTAAACTTAAGGAAGGAGGATTTTGTCAGGATATGGGGGCTCATTCAGAACTCAGAGGCAAGAAGGTCAACAGCCCCACAGGAACTACAAAATCATTACACATCTACTCTCGTTCTCTTTTTCGGAGACAGTACATTTTCTCCTTTACTCTGTTTCCCTGTAGACCAGGTTCCTTAATAAGGCACTTGTCTCCGAGCCCTCACAGCTTTGTGTTAACACCGTGTCAGCTGCAAGCCCAGATCCATCCACTCTACTTGGCCAAAATGCTTCCCACATTTTGGTGTTTTTTAGCCCAATTTTTACAAGTAAGCCTCAGCTTCAGGGCTGTGGTTCTGCGATTCATCCAGTTATCTTTGGTTAAGTATGAGGCATAACCTGGCCAAACATGTAGTTCTAGGCAATTCTTTAGCAGGAGGGGCAAGGAACTTCCAAGAAGGGGAACTGAACTGGGTGTATAGGAAAATGATAAAAGCAGGTTAGGGTCATAAGACTATCTTAGATGTCTCTAGTACCCACCACCCAACCCATGGAATTTACTATTGAAGAGAAATCGTATCTTCCCTTTCTGAACAGTAAAAAAAAAATTTTTTTTTAAATCACTTTTCTTATACTTGTCCTTATCTTAAAGCATCTTCCCTGGAGACTGGAGAAACCCCAGCAATCCTATCTTGAAGAGGACATAAACCTTTTCCGAATGTCTCCTCCAGCTTGGACCCTGAGAAGGAGTAGGAGAAAC
Source organism: Ailuropoda melanoleuca (assembly GCF_002007445.2). NCBI lineage: Eukaryota > Metazoa > Chordata > Mammalia > Carnivora > Ursidae > Ailuropoda > Ailuropoda melanoleuca. The sequence goes on along the minus strand of NC_048226.1, from coordinate 94,210,016 downwards.
AACATGTTTGTGTAGGTCTGTGTGTCATGTGTATTCATTCATATGTGTGTGCACATATATTTATTTCCATATGTGAGTATGTATATATGTATATATTTTTCTCGTTTTTATTTAAATTCTAGTTATTTACATACAGTGTAATAGTGGTTTCAGGTTTAGAATTTAGTGATTCAACACTTACATACAACACCTAGAGCTTATCACAAGTGTGCTCCTTGATCCCCATCACCTATTTATTCATATATGTGCTATATGATCAGAGATGAAAGAAACATAAACTTTGTCCTCAGGGAGCTTGTCATCTAGTGAAGGTGGTGAACACATTCAGAGACTCTTGTAAAATAGTGGGGATGTTTAGTGACAGAGATATATCTGGAAGGGATGGATGAGAGGAGTCTTAAAGGATGAGTGGGAGGACATGTAGAAGAAAAGAAAGGAGATTTTGGGTAGGGCTGTAAGAAGGGGGTCTGAGCCGGAGAACAGGAGGTAAAAGAGCCTGATGTGTTCTAAGGCTCCCCAAACAATCAGGCCTTGGTGGAACATCATTGCCCAAGTGGGAAGAGATAGGATTTGAGACTGGAGAGATAGCTGAGGACAAAGTAATAGAAGGATTTGATGACACACTAAGAAATTTGACCCATATTGGGCAAATCGGTGTTTTCACGCTGTACATCAGTGGTCTTCAGGGTACAGCTGATAGAGCTTAGAGGCCCTATCTAAGACCTACAGAACACAATCTCCCAGGATGGGGGTTGAGAAGTTCCTTAGGGGATTTCAGTGTCCACTAATTTTGAGAACTGTTGTTGTGAGAGATGGAGGCTCATGGGAAGGCTTTATCAAAGGAAAGACGTTGACACACTTGCCAGCATAAAATGCCGTGGTCTGTTGGAAATAATTGAAGCCTAATCTACTTACGTTTCACCCGACTGAGGTATGGCTGGCAGTCTTGCTGCTGGAGGAATTTGAGGATTCAGAACTAGATAAGAGTGACATCTAGATTCTCAGGCTGCTTTGTGGGCTCTGTACTGGTCCACTAAGTGTATCTCCTGTTGATAACAGATTCTGGAATGTGAGAGATGAAACCAAGAAATACTTTTAGAAGAAAGATCCTGACATGTTGTGTTCAGCAGTCTGGCTTCTCATTTTATTTCCCGATGTGTGAACTTAAGTCAGCCACTTCACCTCTCTGAAATCCAGATTCCCTGACGTTAGTATGGAGATGCTAAATAAAGATGAAATAATACACATGTATTGCCTATCAACTTGTCAAGTGCTGTAAGATATCTCAGTTGGGTTCAGATAACTCCATTTTCAAGTGATTTTCACAGAAGAATCACAATGTCAGCTACTCTCTATTCAGAACTTAATATGTACCCAACATGAAATTGAGTACTTTGGACAACTTAGTTAATTTAATTTAATTTATTCATCAACCATAGCATGAAGGAATGGTATCGCCAAAGTACAGACGTTAAAAATATTAAGGAAGTTTCCCTAAATCCCATAGCTAGTAAGTGGCAGCTTCAAATTTAAGCCCAGGTCTTGCTGGAGATAATCACGTGTTCTTACTGCTGAGCTATGTTCCCAAAAAGCCACTGGCTTTGAAATATGCACTTTTAGTGTTTGAAGTTTGCCTTAGAAATAAGTGCCTTTTCAATCAACTTTATCTTCTGGTTGTGAACAACTTTCTGTATTATTAATATTATCATTATTACCTCTTGGGGATTGTTTACTCCCATTGTGGAATAGTGAATTATTTGTTATGACAGAAAAAAGAAAGACAAAGAGGCTGAAGATATTGAAAAAATATATGAAAGATGACTTGATATCCTAGTTACTTGACGTTGCACGGGAGCAAAAGTCTTAGAGAACAGAACAAGTATTCATTATTTTAATAGCAGTGAGGGGAAAAGTTAAAGAAAATGAATTTTATCAATCTCTTCCCACATGTGTTAGAAATATGAAAACATCAGGCACAGCTAAAAAGTGTTATCCCAATCCATGACAACTGTTGGAAAATTCAGTAATTCATTGGTCTTTCCCCATTTTCTATCCACTCAAATATCTGTATACTCATGTCCATCCGTCCATTCATCCATCCAGTCATCCATCCAGTCATCCATCCATCCATCCATCCATCCATCCATCCATCCATCTGTCATCCATATGGTCATTTCCCTTCTATCCTTATATTCATTTACCATCTTGCATCAATTTAATAAGTATATAAAGGATGTTAATTTTCCACGGTAACCCAGCTATCCTTACTGAGTCCCTACTATATACTTTTATGTATATCACTTCAGCCTAGTGTCAGGCACTTTGTAGCAATGAAAAGAAATATGAGCTGTCTCTGAGAAAGCCACCTGCTCTTCAGGGATGAAGAAGGACAAGCCATGACCACAAAAACAATAAACTGAGAATACATAAGTAGTGGCTTTCCTTTGAAGATAAAACCATAGTAGCTGTGTCATGCAGCAAGGAACATAATTGAATTCTAAATAAATGTCTTCAAGAGCAAACGTCTAAGAGAGAAAATGGGAGATACAAAGGCTCTTCATCCCCCAGGTTCTGGTTCAAAGATCCCTTCCTCTGGGAAGCCTTCAGTGAAGCCTGATTCCTGAAACACGAATTGACCTTGTTCTCTGTGCTCACAGCCCTCTGCCCCAGCTTCTCTTACAGCATTTTGTGTCTTCCACATGTCACCTCAGGATTTCAGGAGACTTCGAGGTGGACTGGAGGGAGCAGAGACTTCCATGAAATACAATCTGGGCTAGGATCACCACCTTTTCTTCTCATATGGGATATCTTAGATGATAATTTTATGAGTCAATGCCTACCAATAGATTCACTTATATGGCTAAGCCCTTTACATGATCCGATGTAGTCCTCACTCACCCTCCCATGGCATGTTATGCTATCTCTTTTTTTTATTTTCCAAATGTGAAAAGTGCTGCAATTGCTCTCGTAAGGACCAGGCTAGTTTCAAATGTTTGTCTGCAAAATCCATCCCCGTGCTACTCAGTTCACTTAGTTGTTCGCCATGCCAATCTCCTCCTCTGTAAGTTAAGTCCAGATGTGTTTTCCCGCAGAGTCCTGGCACAGCGCTGCAGGCTGTGAAGATACCGGGCAGTGCGGGCTCCGCGCTAAGCAGAGGGCGGTCCAGCTCTACTCCATTGCATTCCACTCCACTCCATTCCAGTTTTCTTGCTGTTCCTCCCAGATGCCAAGCTCAATTCCACCTTTGGAGTTTTGACCCTTCTGTGTTTGGTGCTCTATCCCCAGCTAGAGATAGGCATGGTTCACTACCCTCCTTTGCAGGCCTGGCTTCTAGAGGCCAATCAAGTCTCAACAAAACTGCCATCTCATGGTTAAGAAATCTCCTGATGGACTCTGAGAAACAAACTGAGGGCTTCAGAGGGGAAGGAGGTGGGGGATCAGGATAGACTGGTGATGGGCAGTAAGGAGGGGACGTATTGCATGGAGCACTGGGTGTTATATGCAAGTAATGAATCATGGAACTTTACATCAAAAACTAGGGATGTACTGTATGGTGACTAACATAACATAATAAAAATACATTATTTAAAAAAAAGATTGCTCCACAGACTTGCTGTGTTAAAAAGAAAAAGAAAGAAAAAAGAAAAAGAAAATCTTGAACTTGAAAAAAAAAAAAAAGAAATCTCCTGATGACTTAAACACAGAAGCCCACACCCATCACTTTCAATAAGCTCTGAGCTAATTTGTTTTTCTTCGTGTTCTTTTCACTGATGCTATATATTAATTTATTTTATTATTCAGCTCTATTTTCCCTTGGTTCTTTTTTATGATTAGTCAAGCAATTTATTTTTATTTTACCCATCTTCATTAGTTAGCTATAGATTATTTTACTTATTTATTTATTTTTTATTTACTTTTATTTTTTATTATGTTATGTTA
>NC_048226.1:94184007-94205449 GCF_002007445.2 Ailuropoda melanoleuca | reverse complement strand
AGTCCATAGTGTCTCATGGTTCAGTCCCCCTTCTGCTTATCCCCCCTTCATTCTTCCCTTCCTTCTCCTACCAATCTCCCTGCTATTCCTTATGTTCTACAAATGAGTGAAACCATATGATAATTGTCTTTCTCTGCTTGATTTATTTCACTTAGCTTAATCTCCTCCACACCTGTCCATGTTTCTGCAAATGTTGGGTAATCGTTCTTTCTGATGGCTGAGTAATATTCCATTGTATATATGGACCACATCTTCTTTATCCATTCGTCCGTTGAAGGGCATCTCGGCTCCTTCCACAGTTTAACTATCGTGGACAATGTTGCTATGAACGTTGGGGTGCATATGGCCCTCCTCTTCACTACGTCTGTATCTTTGGGGTAAATACTCAGTAGTGCAATTGCTGGATCATAGGGTAGCTCTATTTTTAACTTTTTTAGGGACCTCTACACTGTTTTCCAAAGTGGCTGTACCAACTTGCATTCGCACCAACAGTGTAAGAGGGTTCCCCTTTCTCCATATTTTATTTTTTTAAATTTAATTTTTTGAGAGAGAGAGAGAGCAAGAGAACAAGCAGAGAGGGTGGAGGGGGAGAGAGAGATGGAGAAGCAGACTCCCCACTGAGCAGGGAGCCTGATGCAGGGCTTGATCCCAGGACCCTGGAATCATGACCTGAGCCAAAGGCAGACACTTAACCGACTGAGCCACCTGGGCACCCCTTGATTATTTTACTTTTGTTTTAGTGGTTATCTTGGAGACTAAAACACAAACCCCTTATTAGAATGTAATGCAAATGAATAATGTTACTGCCTTCCTGACAACGCAGGGGCCTTAGAATAATTAGTTTATTCCTTCACTCATTTTGCATAATTGTTCCATCTATTTAAATTCTACATATGCTTAAAATGCTACATGATGCTGCTATTGTTTTGTGAAGTTCATTTCCATTTATGTTTGACCATATATTTACCAATTCCTTTCACTCTAAATTTTGAGGACAGACAGCTCATCTGACTTAGAGAAAGAAGACTTAAGGTAGGAGTCAAAATGTGAGGCTTAAGAGGAAAAATAAACGGAGAAGCAAGTTGGTATTTATCCAGTACCTGCATATAAACATACATGGTAACCTATATGTATATATGTACGTGATATATGTGTATATGCACGCATGGTGTTATCCTCAGAGAGATAAACAAATATAGTAAATTAAAAAGCTTGAGTTCAACCCTAGAACTTTCTGATTCCAAACTACATTTCGATATAGGGCCCTGCAGCTCCATTTTCTCACATGACTTGTTTTCAACTGTTGTTGGCTTTTTGTAAAATGCTGACCACGTGGGGGTAGGGGGAGTGAAGTGTTTCTTTTTTCTTTTTTTTTTTTGTATAATTTTTATTTTGTTATATTAGTCACCATACAGTACATCTCCAGTTTTTGATAAAGTTTTTCTCAAAATAGGTAGTTTGCTATTCTAGGACTCCTTTCTGTCTGCTTATATTTTTCAGTTAATTCTTTTTTTTTTTTTGAAGACTTAGTTATTTATTTGAGAGAGAGAGTGCGCGCACGTGCACGCAAGCGGGAAGAAGGGCAGAGGGAGAGGAAGTGCAGGAGACTGTGCGCTAAGCACAAAGCCCAACAAGGGGTTCGATCTCAGGACCCTGAGCTCATGATCAGAGCTGAAATCAAGAGTCTGCTGCTTAGCCTACTGAGCCACCCGGCACCCCTCTTTTCAGTTACTTCTTAGGGGAACACCGAAGCCATCATTTTTTTTAATTATTTAAATTCAATTTAATTAACATATAGTGTATTATTAGTTTCAGAGGTACAGTCCAGTGATTCATCAGTTGCATACAACACCCAGGGCTCATTCCATCAAGTGCCCTCCTTCATGCCCATCCGCCAGTCACCCCATTCCCCCTGCTCCACCTCCTCTCCAGCAACCCTCAGTTTGCTTCCTAGAGCCAAGAGTCTCTTATGGTTTGCCTCCCTCTCTGTTTTTTTGTCTTATTTTATTTTTCCTTCCCTTCCCTTATGTTCATCTGTTTTGTTTCTTAAATTCCACAACAATGAAATCATATCGAAGCCATCATTTTAATTATGTATCAGTGGTCATGTCCATGAGACGAGGAGTCTTTTTAAGGGCGAGAATACTTGGTCACTTCACTGTTTTGAAAATGCAGGCTCTCCATCCAGTATCAGAAACACTGATGATAGGTTATTTGCAGCAAAGAAGGATTGAGGATATACACAACAGGCCAGAAAACTTCAAGAAGGCTTCTGAAGCTTAACTTTTTTCACATCAAGTGAGGAAAACGCTGGCTTTTGGTGGAGAACAATTTAAATTCAGGTCAAGTTAGAGTGAGTATCTCTCAGAATAATGTCATTTGGACATAAGCCTGCTTTTTCCTGAAGAATCATGTTCCTCAATGACACCTGTGAGCTGTCATGCTTGTTCCTGGGGCTGGATGACCTGGGACGATTCTCTCATCCCACACTCAGCCCCGCCTGCCACCTCCGTCATCTAGTCCTCTCTCATGCCCTGAGCTGGGGACTCCGTTCTTCCTGCTTCAGGTGCTTTGCCCTCATCAGAGGGTGGTACAAGGAAGGCCAGTTAACTAACAATTAGAGAACACCCCTTGTTTCACACTTTATTGAAATTTGGGCCCCAGCTGTAGGGAACAACAATAAAGAGGGTTAAAGGAAATCTTTTTTTTTTAATTTAAATTCAATTAGCCAACATATAGTACATCATTAGTTTCAGAGGTAGAGTTCAGTTATTTGTTGCATATAACACCCAGTGCTCATCACATCATGTGCCCTCCTTCATGCCCGTCACCCAATCCCCCCACCCCACCTACCTCCCTTCTAGCAACCCTCAGTTTGTTTCCTAGAGTTAAGAGTCTCTCATGCTTTTTCTCCCTGTCTGATGACTTCCCATTCAGTTTTCTCTCTCTTCTCTTATGATCGTCTGCACTGTTTTTTATATTCTACATATGAATGAAACCATATGATAATTGTCTTTCTCTGGTTATTTCACTCAGCATAATACCCTCTAGTTCCATCCACGTCAATGTAAGTGTAAGTATTCATCCTTTCTGATGGCTGAGAGATATTCCTTTATATATATCCATGCATCTGTCAATGGACATCTCAGCTCCTTCCACAATTTGGCTGTTGTGGACACTGCTGCTATAAACATTGGGGTGCAAGTGCCCTTTCAGATCACTACATCTGTAGCTTTGGGGTAAATACCTTGTAGTGCAATTGCTGGATCATAGGGTAGCTCTATTTTTAACTTTTTGAGGAACCTCCATACTGTTTTCCAGAGTGGCTGCACCAGCTTGTGTTCCCACCAACAGTGTAAGAGGGTTAAAGGAAATCTTGAGGCATGCAAAATAGTCTCAGAAATTATGGGAAAAATGAAAAAGAAAACCTTAATGTGTATGGTCTTCTCTTGGGTTATCTCAGTTCCTAACCTTACTTTTTGGAGTCTCCCTCTCCTCCCCTTCGTAGAGAAAGAGCCCCTCTCGCATTCCTACAGTCTGTACACATACACATACAGAAACACATGCACACACATGTGTGCACTCACACGCACATGACACACATGTGGTGCCGAGCTTACTCTATGTGCCATGTCTATCTTAGCTCTACGGCAGTTTGCAGAGCACAGCGACCCACCTGGCCACACACTTGCCAGTGCCAGAGTTCCCGGGTCTTGCTTCTCAGCAGGGGGTCCTTCGGGAGAATAGCTCCATATGCAGTTGGATGCTTCAAGTCCAACGGAAGAGTCAAAGGTGGGCTCTGACATGTCAGGTTATACCCTGTCCTCTAGGATTTCTTAGTTTGTATGAGGTGAAACAATGGACCTTTCATTTTTCTGGAAAGTTTCTAATGGTGCCTGTGAGTAAATGACATACCCACCTTCTAAGAACAACCAAAATATTTCAGACTAATAAAGTCTAATCTGTATTAATAAAAAGAAGCATTTTCCTAATGGAAATGGAACATAATAGAATACAGTTTGAATATATTTCCCATGTTTTCAATAGAGATAAAATTGTTCTGTAGAAAGAGAACAAGAAAGAAGGAAAAAAAAAGACCAAATAGCAATAGGAAAATAAAGGGGGCTGTGTAGACATTGGTGTGTGAACCAGTTTAATAAACTTGAGAGGAGGGAGGCAGGAAGGGAAGTAACATGTATTAAGCAGTTAATATGTGCTCAGACCAGATGCATTTGTGGATGTTTGATAACATACTTCATATTCATTGAAATCATTTGTGGTAGATATTCTCATTTTCTATAAGACAAAAATGTTACTACACAAAAACTGTAGATTTTGAGATCAGTTTTTGTGGTAAGTCACAACACATGTGGACTGTTCATTTTCAGAGTGTATCACTTCATATCTACAGCTGTTTGTAGGTTTGGTTCATGGAATCACCAATGTTGAAAGTTATTTAACTCCTGTAATTCAGAAATCTTCAGAAGAAGGTATTAAATTTGATCATTACAGTAACCCATCAAGATGGAAATGCATATTTCCTGGAAAAAATGAAGAATACCAGCATTGTTTTCCCACCACATGAGGGAAGACATTTTTTTCCCCCAGGAAATGTTTGCATTTCAGCTAACATTTCCATCAGGAGATGCTGATCATCTTTGAAAGGAGAAAGGTATCCTCTAGTCACGGTCCATCACATAGAGAAGGAATCTGACATCTCCCCAGAGTGACTGCTCCCCACAGACATCAACCCCTGGTGCGGTTCCTTGTTAAATTCTCCATGAATTAACATCAGCCCTTCCTTTCTGCATTTCATTCCTCCCCTGGCTGTCATTAGGTCTGTTCTGTCAATTTCTGGCCATCTTTTCTCCCCACTCCTTTTCAATTTCCCACATATTCCTGGTTCTATTCATCGGTTCCAGATTTGGGGCACCTGGGTGGCTTAGTTGGGTAAGCATCCAACTCTTGGTTTTGGCTCAGGTCATGATCTCAGGGTTATGAGATCGAGCCCCAAATCAGGCTCTGTGCTGGGTGTGGTGCCTGCTTGGGATTCTGTCTCTTTCTCTCCTTCTGTCCTACCATCCCCAGCTCTCTCACTCTCACTCTCTCTAAAAAAAACAACAACAAAGAAAAACAGGATCTTTTAAAAAAATTTAGTTCCTGTTTTTATTTTCCCTGTTATAGCCAGAAAATGTTTAACTGGGGCAACTTTCCTTGCATAGTTACTGTTCCTGGCTCTCTCTTAGATTCCAGTAGGATCCAGCTCTTTTTGTTTTGTTTTGTTGTTGTGTTTTTTAGCCAGTGCTCAAAAGAAAGATACCAAGGCTTAATATACTAGATATTATTTACTCATTGTTCAACTCTTTGGTATAGGAAGATACCTCTCTACACTCTTTTAAAAAATTGTTTCATGCATGATTTACATGAACAGGCATGTACAAGGAGTAGTTGGAAATAGTAGGGAGTTCCCTGGGCTCTGGAATCCAAAAACCTGAATTCCAACGTCACTTACTACTTACTAACATGTGATTTAAGCCAATGATGTAATGTGTCTGGATCTGCTACTTGTGTTGCAAAATGGGGGATAATCATGCTTATTATGACTACCCCCATATGATTGGTTGCATTGCCTATGCTACAAACATGGGGGAAGCTGTGCTGGGGATTGTTCATGGCTTGCAAGCAGTAGAGAAGAAATCTACATTTCATGTTATGTCTGCTCTAATATATGAAATGAATGTTGAAGGTGAGAGAGTACAAGAGTCTGGCTTTCCACTGGGCTATTCCCAGAGTCCTAACAGAAAAAGAAAGCAAAGGAGAATGGAACTGGAGCAAGAGGAGTGTTGGTTTGGGATGCAGCCTACTGGCTACAGAACTAGACAGGTGCTAGTGGGATTCTGGGGCCCTGCAAGAGATCATGTTCAATGAGATTTGGACAGAGTTTCCTGGTTACTCATGAGGGTTCTCTGGAAAGATCCCTGCCCACTAACTGTAGTTGTTGTCTGATACCCCAGCCCTGAGAAATAAAGGAATAGAAACTTCTCTGGTCTCCGAGGCAAGAGGCATTGGAGAAGTCCTGTTGGCCTTACCTATTTTTGATTCTAGAGCCAAAATAGTTGGAACAGAACAGGACCTTGGTACGTCTGGGTGCTCATCCTTACAGGATGGTGGTAGTAGTTGGGGAAATCACTGCCAGACAGGGGGGTCAGATGGAGATATAATATGAGAGGAGTGTTGTGAAGAGAAAGCCTTATGCTATTTAGATGATGAAATTTCTGTAGAAAAATCTTTCATCTCTTGGTCAGTCTGTATTTCTTTAAATAGTAAGAAAGAGCCTCTTGTAGCCTACACACATGTGATAGAAAGGGAGCTCCTATCAAAATCACATCATTACAGATGCTACCTTATGCCAGTTAGAATGGCAAAAATTAACAAGGCAGGAAATAACAAATGTTGGAGAGGATGTGGAGAAAGGGGGACCCTCTTACACTGTTGGTGGGAATGCAAGTTGGTACAGCGACTTTGGAAAACAGTATGGAAGTTCCTCAAAAAGTTAAAAATGGAGCTACCCTATGACCCAGCAATTGTACTACTGGGTATTTACCCCAAAGATACAGATGTAGCGAAAAGAAGGGCCATATGCACCCCCCCTCCGTGTTCATAGCAGCAATGTTCACAGTAACCAAACTGTGGAAGAGGCCGAGATGCTCTTCAATAGAGGAATGGATAAAGCAGATGTGGTCCATATATGCAATGGAGTATTACTCAGCCATCAGAAAGGATGAATAACCATCATTTGCATTGACATGGATGGAACTGGAGGAGATTAAGCTAAATGAAATAAGTCAAGCAGAGAAAGACAATTATCATATGGTTTCACATGTATGTGGAACATAAGGAATAGCATGAAGAACATTAGGAGAAGGAAGGGAAAAATGAAGAGGGGGGGAATAATAGGGGGAAATGAACCATGAGACACTATGGACTCCGGGAAGCAAACTGAGGGTTTCAGAGGGGAGGAGGGTGGGAGGATGGGCTAGCCCAGTGATGGGTATTAAGGAGAGTACGTATTACATGGAGCACTGGGTGTTATACACAAACAATGAATCATGGAACAGTACATCAAAAACTAATGAAGTGCTGTATGGTGACTAATATATAATAAAAAAAAAGAAAGAGAGCTTCTCAATAGCAATCATTTCACATGTATGTGTGACACATCCTGATTATCATGCTTACAATTAATTTTTGGAGGGATTTGTTAACGTGTTTTGAGTATTTGTTATTTCTCTGTTCTGTGCTGGGCACCTTTACACAATTTATCTTATTTAATTGCATCAAATGCAATTGATGTGTCAGGGGTTGACATCTTGATTCTATGAGATACTTAGGTTGAAATTTGCCCAAGACATGTAGGTGGTAAAAAGGTACATCTAGAATGCAAACCCAGAACTGTTGAGCCTATGCCCTCTTTCTATTATCCACAGTGCTTTGAACTTAACACTGTCTTACAAATCGAGCCTAGAGTCTAACACTTGGCAAAGCCCTCAGTATCCTCGATACATGGTGATTGCTTAAAAAGGTGAACAATGTGTACGAGACAAAACTTAGTCTAAAGATGTTATCAGCATTTCTTCTTCTTAGATTATCAGAATGTAGCTCATGACAAGTGCTCAGTAAATATTGGTTGAACTCCACCTTTTCTTGATCTCAACTATGGTAGCATATTAATTTCTGTATCCTACCTTGTGACCGGCACAGGGCTGGACACTAAAGCAGTACTCAAGAAAAATGTGTCATTGATTGATTATTAATGCTCTCTTCTAAGTGCAGGTTCTAGACAGAAAAAAAGTTCTATAGATTACATGCTGGTCAACCCTTTCGAAGCTGGGAATGCTCTCTCTTGTTCAGCTTCATCCCTTAGATTCTCCACCCTTCTCCCTTGAATGGTTTACGTTCTTTCATACCTCTGGGCCTCCGCATATTCAAGTCTTTGGCTTATCTTTTTTCTCGAAGGACTCCCTTGATCCTTTGTCTTCCCGTTCACATTGCACCGTGACTTTGTACTTCTTGTGGGCACGTGCGTTGTCATAGCTATTGTTCTACTCCCAGCACCTTAGCGCAGTTGGGGCACACAGTGGGTGCTTAATAACTGTTATAGGAATGAGCAATTGTATCCTCTGTCAGTCCTTCCTATGATTTTATTGATGGTTGATTTTATGACTTAGCTTTATTCTTCTAATAGTCTAAATCATGCCCACTCTTGTCTGACATGATCAATATTACCAATAAAATATTGAGGGAAAGATAAAAATGGTTATCCCTTCTTGGGCACCTATTATATGAGAATATTAATAACTGCTTCACATGTAACATTTAATATGTGTCGAATCAGTGGAGCAGTGCTCTGTTGACCCAGTAGTGACTCCCCAGATCGAAATGGCTTATTTACCGGCAAAGTCATTTAAGAAGGTAGAGTGCTCCGTATGTGGATAGGAGAATTCCTTTTCCTTACACCTCTTCCTTTGTATGGTCAGGGCAACAGTGTCTATCTTTTTCTATCTATCTCTCTAGAGATGGAGAGAGATGGAGAAAGAGAGAGTGGTTTATTATGAGAAACTGGCTCATGTGATGATGGAGGCTGGGAAGTCCCATGATCTTCCATCTGTAAAATGGAGAAAGCTGGAGAGGCACCCAGGAAAGCTGGAGGTGAACGGTATATAATACACACACAGAGTATGTGCGAATTGGCTGTGTTGTAGAGCAGGCTTCCAATCAACAGCAGACGATTACTAGTGAAATTTGGGGAGAGTCAAAAGTGGCACACAGATATTCAACTGTGTGAGGGAGCTGGTGGCCCTAACTCCTGTGTTGTTTGAGGGTCAACTGTAGTTGGTAGCTAAGGCTGTCGAGTGGCAAAGTCTCTTACAGTAGCAAGCTGCAAGTGTTGGGGCTGAGACCTTGGAATATTTTGCTTAATTCAAAAGCTCATGGTTCCACTGGTGAGGGCTTGCATAACGCCCATCTCCTAAATGGTCTCTGGGCTCTATCATATCTTTGTATCCATCTATTTTCATTTTTTTGAGTTTTTATTTAAATTCCAATCAGTGAACATACAGAGTTATATCAGTTTCAGGTGTACGATATAGTGATTCAGCTCTTCCCTACATCACCAGGTGCTCATTGCAAGTGCCCTCCTTAATCCCTGTCACCTTTTTCACCATCCACTCCCTCCAACCTCCCATCTGGTAACCACCAGTCTGTTCTTTATGGTTAAGAGTCTGATTCTTGGTTTGTCTGGGCTCCATTTTAAAGCCACTGACATAAATGACTCCATTTCGTTTTACCTTTCACACTAGGAGTAGTATTTGATTGACAGGTTTATGTAAGATAAATTTATATGAAACATCCAACGCAATGTGTGGCATATAGCTGGGTCACAATAAATATTTTGTTTCTCCTGTATTCATTGTTTTCATACTCCCATTACAATTATTTTAATATACTCTCTGGATCCAGTAGAGATTTCTTCTTTCTACTTACAGGAACCTTTGCTTTTATTTTTAACAGAGCTGTGCACTAATGCATTTCCTCATGAGAAGTGCTCTTGTTAATATTATCCTGAATGGTAAGTGTAGAATTGGATTACACAGTAAGAATACATTCAAGTCTTCAATTATTAATAATGAGTGCCCAAGCAATTAACAAGTCAAGGTACATTTGCTGGGAAGTACATGAAAGTAATATTTTTATTCAGTGATCAGAGCAGCAATTTCTAAATTTCATCTCACCATTCGCAAGTGGAGAATATTACTCTCCCAGTGGCATCTCATTGTGGTCAATTTTTATTCTCGGTGAGACTTAGGTTATTTTGAAATCCAAGAGCTCTCAAATGGAATTTTATTGGCTTGTACTCACTCATATTCCAGGCTGTTCTACTAGCCCCATACACCATACAGTCTGATACAGTACAATTCTAGCATGATGAGCTGAACAAATATTTATTAACCCTATGCATGTAAGAAGTGGAAGTTATGACATCATTCAGTGTTACTCTGCAGCCATGCATGTTGAAATTTTGTTTTGTTTTATGATCGAAGAATTGATGAGTTGATCATCTTTATCAGGGTTCTTAATACGAAATGCATTCAGGACCAGGAAATGAAAATGAGCAGGTAAAGCAGGTGAGGTTTAAAAAAAACCAATAAGTGTAGACAGAAAAGGTGGGATAGTGGTTAACAGGAGAGTGCATGACCCACCTAAAGGGGTGGCCAGGATCCAGCACTTGGGAGACCTTGGGCTTTTTAAAGAGAAAACAGAAGTCCGAATCTTTTATACAACATCTTTCACTTTTGCAATGTTGGCAGTTACTTTCATTGGTTTTTTGCAACACCCTGTAGGACCAAGTACCTTTGCAGGCTGGATATCAGTTTCAACTTCTGATCTTAAATGTATCAACGATCAGATTGATGTCTATATTATTGTTTCTCCCAAGAGAGTGAAGAGAAAAATTACAGGGCAGAAGCATGCTCCTTCTTGGTCAACGATTTTATTCCTCTCCAGATACTTGCATTGTGGTGACTCTAGTAACTTCCCAAGAGCAGGGATCTCTGTTCATCTTCTTTTGGAGATCGCAAAAAACATAAACAGAAACATACAAAATTATCAAATTTTGTCCTCTGCCTCTGGGCAGCTCAACAGGAGTGAGCTACTGCCTGGAATAGCATGCCACTCATTCTGTTTGCCCTGCGGTTCTCAAAGGAGGTGATGTTATTTCCCTAATCCTTCCTTGATCTCTGTGTCCCATAGCACTGAGTCAAGGAGGCCGGGCAGAGTGTTAGTTAGGAGCTCAGGTTTTGGAATTCGGTTGACCTGGCTTTGATTCTCAGATGAACCACTTACTAGGTATGAGAGTGGCCTTGTTGTCTGAAACTTTCTACCTAGTTTTGGTATCTGTCCAGTGGGGATGGAAATGTTAAACCATGGATTTACTCTTTTAAATGAGAAGATTGTATGGTATCTCCCAAATTTTCTGGCACATGATAGCTGCCTAGAAAATGGCCTTTTGTGTGCTTAGGCGTATATATGACATATGTACGTTAATGTGATGAGGACTATTATGTATGTAATGTCTAATATATTCTAGCACTTACACTGCATACCAATTATGCTTCTCCTCCCTCTCAGATCTGCTCTGCGGTAGCCAAGAGTATGTCTTACTCATTTCTAGTCTCCCCTATTTTCAGCACAGTGCCAGCCCACACAAGGCATCCCTTGAAAATGAGACATTTGTTGCCCTGCCCAGGTTGCAAGACTCTAGTGACAACAGGATAATACCCAGTATCCCCACTCTGGTCTCCTTTCTTGGTCTTTATTTACCATTAATTTTTTTTTTAAAGATTTATTTATTTATGTGACAGAGAGACAGCCAGTGAGAGAGGGAACACAGCAGGGGAGTGGGAGAGGAAGAAGCAGGCTCCCAGCAGAGGAGCCCAATGTGGGACTCGATCCCGGAATGCCGGGATCACGCCCTGAGCCAAAGGCAGATGCTTAATGACTGCGCTACCCAGGTGCCCCACCATTAATTTTTTTATTCCCCATTAATTTTTTAAAGTTCTCTTGGCTACATTTTTCCNAGGACTCCATCCCGGAATGCCGGGATCACGCCCTGAGCCAAAGGCAGACGCTTAATGACTGTGTTACCCAGGTGCCCCACCATTAATTTTTTTATTCCCCATTAATTTTTTAAAGTTCTCTTGGCTACATTTTTCCTCTATTTTTTCTTTGGGACCAATTAGGGGGCAGCTAAAGGAAGATAGGACAAAATTAGTGGAAGAAGAACAAAAAGAAAGAGGAAGAAAGAAGAGAGTTGATAGAACCTGGTAAGAAAAAAAAATGGGGGTGCCCGGGTGGCTCAGTGGTTAAGCGTCTACCTTCGGCTCAGGGCGTGATCCTGGCATTCTGGGATCGAGCCCCACATCAGGCTCCTCTGCTGGGAGCCTGNAACTGGTAAGAAAAAAAAAATGGGGGTGCCCGGGTGGCTCAGTGGTTAAGCCTCTGCCTTCGGCTCAGAGCGTGATCCTGGCATTCTGGGATCGAGCCCCACATCAGGCTCCTCTGCTGTGAGCCCGCTTCTTCCTCTCCCACTCCCCCTGCTTGTGTTCCCTCTCTCGCTGGCCGTCTCTCTCTCTGTCAAATAAATAAATAAAAATCTTAAAAAAAAAAAAGAAAACTGGGTAAGATTTGAAAGGATAGCTGGAAGGGGTTGAATGAGAAGAAATGAAGACAAGACAAAGAAAATAAGAAGTAGGAGGAAAATAGAAGGATAGACTGTCAGTCGGGTTTAACTAGGTTATGCTGTGGCAATAAAACAGTCCAAAAGCCTCTGTGGCTTAAAGCAACAAAGTTTTATCTCCACTACTTGTGGTTTAAGAGATTTCTCTCCCATCCCTTGTGGGCCACCTCCAGCTCTGCCCAACACCTTCTTTCTTCCAAGACCTAGGCTGATGAAGCCTTGCCTTCCGGAACAATGCCAGTCTCGTGGGGATAGGGGGCAGATCTCTTAAACCATGAGTGTTTTGTGTGTGTGTTTTAAAGATTTTATTTATTTAATTGAGAGAGAGAGGATGGAGAGAGAGAGAGCGAGCTCACAAACAGAGGGAGGGTCAAAGGGAGAGGGAGAAGCAGACTTCCCACGGAACAGAGAGCCTTGTGTGGGGCTCGATCCCAGAACCCTGGGATCATGACCCGAGCCGAAGGCAGACTCTTAACCAACTGAACCCCCCAGGAGCCCCCCTGAGTGGGTCTTAAAGGCCCAGAGCACTTGAACGCACAACAGTTCTTGATATTTTTTGACCAAAGTGAGTCTGTCACTCCTGGCGTCCACATGGTGGAAAATGTAATGCTCCCCAGAAAGGGGGTGACTGAATCATTTGAAGAGTCATGCAATCTATACAGATGGCGGAGGAGGAAAATACATTGAATGATGGAAGTTTTAGGAAAATCAAAGAAATATTTGGGAAGGAGTTGGAAGGTAGATGAAGCGAGATGAACATCAGGAGAAGAAATAGAAGTTGCAGGGGAAGTAGCAGAGATAGAAACGAGAGGAGAAAAGGATAAATAGAGGCCTCCCAGGGTAGGGCTGCTAACGTGGCAGTGTTCCCATAGCACATGACATGGGGAGTGAGTACGGCCTTTAGAGACGGGTAAACCTAGGCTCGTCCTGGTGATCCTCACAATCTGGGTGACTTTACTTGACCCTCATGGTTCTCCATTGATCCATTGGTCCTCCACTGATCCAGTTAATCCAGTCTCATAGTGTTATTGAAATAATTAGATAATATAAATAATTGTGAGATTAGGTATTGATTTTGGCTTTTTCCTTCACTATGGGAATTATAGACTAGGGTTTCCAGTTAAGGGAAAAGTGCTGTCATGTGTGTTATATCCTAAAGAAAGCTGCTGACCAATAAACTGAGGAGGTGGGGAAAAAATCTGGCTGCCTGTAGTCACCACATTAAGCTACACCTTTCCCAGCCTATGCAATACAGAGGGGAGAGAGCAGGCAGAGCCAGAACCAAGAATTGTCCTTCCAGAGATGGAGTTTTTGTAGACATATGCCTTTTCCTTCCCATGGGTACATTTACCCCTTTCCCAAGTCCATGTGATTGGGGGCACCTGGCGAGAAGGGAGAATGCAGGCATCACATAACCTGGATGGATGGTGCTAAGTCACAGAATTATTATTCTCCCTTTGCAGATAATGAAAGCAAGGGCCACAGTACAAAGATCACTCAAGGCTGACAGGGGAGCCAGAATTCCTGGCCAAGGTGGCCTGATCTTACAGTCCAGCCATCCCCTAACCATGTGCTTAATGGTCTTCTTGGACAAAGGAGGAATAGCAACTGATCATCTTCCAATGTATCTGTTTCTATATTCCCAAGGCCATCCTGGAAGGACTCTGGCTGCTTTGAGAAGGATCTGATAAGATCAGGATCTTAACCATAACACCAGTGCCCGGTTCTTCCTTCCCTTACATTTCTTATAGTATGATCTCAATCCCTTTTCATGCTTCTGCTCTTTTTAAGTTTCAGCTTACCTTTCAAAAGAATATAGTCTAAATAAATACATAAAATAAAAAAATAATATAGCCAGCTACTAGTTGGCATGAATTTTTCTCTCTCACTGTGTGTATACATATGTACAGTGTGAAATTTGTAATATATGTAGTACTGTGTATGCATAATTCATAATCCATATGTATATATCAGCATGAATTACATACTATATAAAAGAATAGTATGTGGACTTTTCCAAACTAACATGTATTTGTATCTCTAGTTGTGGAAAATGTAGACAAAAGTAATGTATGACAATAAAAAAAAATCCTTTCTTTTCAAAAATAGTTTATAATTGGATAAAAATGTATCTCTTGAATGCTTTGATTTGAAAGCAATCAGTGATTACACCCAAATGATTTTGTCATTTTCTTCCCCTCCTTTTTTTTTTTTTTAATCACAAGCCAGTCCATTCACTGAGGTTTGATGGAAATTTGGAGAGAAGGGGCTTTTTAACAGTCTCCCAGAAAGCTGTATGACCTTGTTAGGAATGAGAACTCCAAACAGAAAAAACAATATCAATCAATCCCATGGTCAGAGGACCCTTTCTACTTTCTCCCAGCCACCCACATTACAAAGGATGAAATTGATTTAAGCTCTTTTAGATGATTGTTTTACAAGTTTCTTGGCTAGCCAGAGGAAGCTACTTCTGTGATGCGCTTGGAAAAACAAAAGTGTGCTCATCACCTGCAGAGTAGAGATAAGTAAACAACCCACTTTTTCAGGAATATCTTGAATTGAACTACTCTTAGCAGCTTTAGGGGTGGTTGTCCCCTCCCCCCACATACACAGAAAGAAAAGAAACAAAGAACAACCACCAAAAATGGTGCAGAGAAATGGGGACAACATAGCACTGGAATTCTTTTTTTCCCTTACTAGGCAACAACACTCCACCAATATTTGAAAGGGAGGACCAGACCCTCAAACAGTATGGGCAGTCTTGTTCAGAATTCAATATTTTAAAAACCCACAACAAAACAAATCTGTTGCATGTCATCATGGGCAGTAGCAGAGCTCAAATTAACCCGCCAATGCGGAACAAGCAGGCAAAAGAATTGGGTGAGGATAACTGGAACTAAGAAAATTCCTGCATTCCTCTGAGTCAAGTCATCCCTGACTTTTACTACCATCTGATCCAGTAATCCCACTCCTGGGTATACATCTGAGGGAAATGAAATCAGTAACTTGAAGGAATAGCTGCAGTCCCATGTTCATTGAAGCATGATTCATAATAACCAAGACACGAGAACAACCTCCGTGCCTGTCAACGGATGAATGGATAACGAAGATGTAACACGCATGTATGTGTACATGCACACACTGAAATATTATTCAGCCATGAAAAGGAAATCCTGCTATTTTCAGCCACATATATAACCCTGGACAGCATTATGCCAAGTGAAATAAGGCAGCCAGAGAAAGACAAACACTGGACAAACTTACTTCCATGTGAAATCTAAAAAGTGGAGCTCATAGGAACAGAGAGTAGCATGGCGGTTGCCAGGACTGGGAGGGAGGGGAAAACAGGGTACAAACTTCCAATTAGAAGATGACTCGTTTCTGGGAATCTGCTGTACAGCACGGTGACAAGAGCTAGCAATGCTGTATTGTCTACTGGAAAGTTGTTAACGGAGTAGATCGTAACATTCTCACCACACACGTGCACAAAAAATGGTAATTAGGTGAGGTGATGAACGTTTTTGCTGTTGATTAATCTTTCTGTGGTCATGACTTCACATATGTACATGTACCAAATCATCACATTGTACACCTTCAACTCACCCAATGTTGTCTGTGAGTTATAGCTCAACAAACCTACAAAACATTTTTTGTTGACTTCTGGTAGAATACAAAAAAAAACACACCCCATTCTGGACTTGAAGAAAACAGAAGAAAAAGGAAACAAATAAGCCATAAGCAGAATTTGACACTTGGGTTCAGGAAGCGGGGGCAACAAACGGGAGTCCTGTCTCAGCTGTTGCTACAGCATGAACCATTTCCACATTGAATGACTTAAAACAACAACCATTAATCTAGCTCATGATTCTGTGGGTCCGCACTCTGGGCCGGTCTCAGCTGGACGGTTCTGCATTCGGCTGAGCTTACTTTTAGGTCTGCAGCCAGTTCATCCGTTGGCTGGGTGTGTTGGAGAGAAGAGGGCACAGGAGTGGAAGACATCCAAGAATGGATGTGAGTCTTGATGCTGCTGTTTATTACTTACGTGAACTGCAGAGACGCTCCTTTCCTCGTGCAGAAAAGGGAGCTGAAATTATCATCTACGCGGTGTCGTTGCTAAGATTGAACAGGAAGATGCAGATGACACGGCTTTCAAAATTATAAAAATGTACCTAAGTTCTTTTCGTCAAAGTAGCCAAGGAAAGACTGACATAAATGAAGAGAGAAATAGATAACTCAACAGTAATAGTGGAGACATCAATATTCCACTTTTAACTGTGAATAGAACCACTAGACAGAGAATCAACAAAGAAATAGAAGGCTTGAATGACAACACAAACCAATTAGACCTAACAGATGTCAACAGAGTACATTACTCAGCAACAGCGGAACATAGATTTTTGTCACGTGCGTCCAGAATGCTCTCTAGAAAAGACTACCTGTTTGGGTCTACAACAAGTCTCAAAAAATTTAAAAGGAATGAAATCATACAAAGTATGATTATGGGACCATAATCGAATGAAATTAGAAATTAATACCGTGGACGTCTGGAAAAACCACAAGTACTAAAAATTAAAACACACTCCAAAATAACCAGGGTTTCAAGAAGAAACCACATGGGAAATTAGAAAATGCTTAGAAACAAATGAAATTGAAGATACAGCATACTAAAACTATTGAGACACAGTTAAATTAGTG
Source organism: Ailuropoda melanoleuca (assembly GCF_002007445.2). NCBI lineage: Eukaryota > Metazoa > Chordata > Mammalia > Carnivora > Ursidae > Ailuropoda > Ailuropoda melanoleuca. The sequence goes on along the minus strand of NC_048226.1, from coordinate 94,188,459 downwards.
CTTAGAGGGAAATCTATAGCTGTAAATGCTTATGCTATGAAATGCTCTGAGCGAGGTTTCAGGCTTAATATTCAGATCACAATAGTGTGTAATAATGAGATTTTTAAAATTTGCTATAAAAGTGAGTAATTTGGAAAGAGTAATTAAAATGAGTAATTTAGGAAAGAAACTTGAAGTTTTTGTCCCACAGATTTCTTATGATGCATTTGGTGTTTCTGATATAGGGCACATCTGTCAGAAGGTAAAATAGAGCCTAGTATCATTGAACATGTTTGAGACCTAAAAATGGATAAGCCCAAAATATTGGCAGCCATGAGGCCTGAGTATGAAGATGAAATTCTGAACGGTTCATTGTTTTCTTGGATCATTGGCATGCCAATTTCCTAGACGGAATTTGGAAATCTTTTTTAATTTTGGTGTTTAGTTTTGATTCCAGCAGGACAGATGTCTCTAGCCATCCCCATTATGTCTATCAGCTGTTGTTTTATGGCGCTACATTCACCTCAAAGTCTTGTTCCAAGTCATGCTCATTTCCTGTCTGCCTGCCCAGCTAGAGACGGACAGGACGCCTGTTTGCCGTATCGGGAACAGCGTGTGTTAATTTACCCATCCTGATCTTAATGTCTGCCTCCTTCTTTATGCATTAAAGGAATTGCACTTATTGGATGCACTGGTCAGTCTTTTCAGATGTAATTTAGACTGGATAGAAGCCTCCACAATTTCCCCTGGTCTGTTTCCAGACTTGCTCAGAACACGTTGTTTGCGGCTCCGTCTCTTAATTACCTGTGCGCCCCCCCCCCCCGCCGGCTCCTATTATTACTCTTGTAAATCGTCATCACCTGCTCAGCATCCAGGCCTGCACATTTGAGTAGACAAAGAGCCAAGAGGATGCCTCACAACTGTGTGGCTGTAATTATCCATGGCACACAATAATGACTTTGGACCCTGCTGTTTTTGTGCAGTAATTAACAGGTGCAAACTTTGACTGCAACATTTTCCCCAACAGTTACTGGAGAAAACACTGACATCTGGGTAAATAGATTAAATATCGAAACAAAGATGCTGAGAAGGCCTCCTGACCCTGCCATTAGCTTGCCATCGCCAGGTGGCAACACACTCTGTGAATGACAGGGTTCGGTACAGGGATTAAGGGGAAGTCTTTGGGGGCCAGTCTACTCACATTCAGATCCTGGCTCTACCCCTTTGTGGAATGTCATGAGACCCATAATAAGCATTAGCTCTGTTATGACATTGCTAGAAGCAACCTGGCACTGTCTTTGTTTCCAGCTCCTAAACACGCCATTACAATCCCTTCATGGTCTGATGCTAGCCATTCTTCCACAGCTACCTCCAATGAGGCTTTCTATCTAGACATTCTGGATGATTCACCAGTCCCCAAATGTGTCCTGCACACCAAAGCATTGTAAGAATTATTCTCATAATTATACTTTTCTTATTGCTTGAAGCACCCCACCCATTCTCTCAGCTTCACAGTGGCTTTTGGAAAGTTCAGGAGGCACGAGAAATTTAAATACCTGTGGGGCATCTTTTGATTGGAGGAAGAAAGACTATGGGAAGAACCTAATGGGTAAATCCTTCTCTCTTCCTCTCTCCATTGGACTGCATCAAATATGATTTTCTGCCATACTAGAGGCAGACTGTGTGACCAAGGAGGGGCACCTGAAGGATGATGGGCCGAGGGTTGCTGGGAAACAGTGGCAGGTGTGGTGAGGTATCCTTGTGCGTTTGCTTCTCATCCTTGCTTCTCTCTTTCCTTTCACTTTTTTTAATTGAAGAAAGGTTGACGCACAATGCTATATTCGTGCTTATATAGTGCTTTGACAGCTCTATACATTACCTAATGCTAACCACGACACGTAAGGTTACCATCTGTCACCATACAACTTTATTACAGTATTTTTTGAAGATTTTGTTTATTTATTTATTTGAGAGAGAGAGAGTTAGTGGGAGGGATAGGAAGAGAGAATCTGAAGCTGACCTCATGCTGAGCTCAGAGCCAAACACAGGGCTTGATCCCACAACTGCAGGATGATGACCTGAGCCAAAACCAAGAGTAGAAAACTTAACTGACTGAGCCACCCAGGCACCCCCAGCTTTCTTACAATATTATTGAATATATCCTTATGCTCTAATTTCCATCCCCATGGCTTGTTTATTTTGTAACTTGAAGTGCCTACCTCTTAATCCTCTGGGCCTGTTTTGCCCATCCCCTCGCCCCGCCCCTCTGGCAATTACCAGTTTGTTCTCTGTATTTACGAGACTGTTTCTGTTTTGTGTATGTTGGTTCATTTGTTTTGTTTTTTAGAATGCACAGGTAAGTGAGATCATGTGGTATTTGTCCTTCTCTGTCTTTCTTATTTGACTTAGCATAATACCCTCTAGGTCCATCTGTGTACTTCTGAATGTCAAGATTTTGGGTTTTTTTATGGCTGAAAAATACTCCAGTGTGTGTGTGTGTGCGTGTGTGTGTGTGTGTGTGTGTGTACCAAGTCTTCTTTACCCATTCGTCTATCAGCAGACACTTAGGTTGCTTCCATACCTTGCCTATTATAAATGATGCTGCAAGGCATATAGGGGTGCAGATACATTTTGATTTAATATTTTCATTTTCTTTGGGTAAATACCCAGGAGTGGAATCACTGGATCATATGGTAGTTCTTTTTTTAATTTTTTGTGGAAACTCCATATTGTTTTCCACAGTAGCTGCTCTAGTTTTCATCCCCACCATCAGTGCAGAAGGGAGAAGGGTTCCCTTTCCTGCACACCCTTGCCAACACTTGTTATTTCTTGTCTGTTTGATACTAGCCATTCTGACTGGTGTGGTTTTCATTTGCATTTCCCCAATGATGAGTGATGTTCAACATCTTTTCATGTGTCTGTTGGCCATAGAAAAATATCTGCTCAAGTCCTCTGCCCATTTTTAAATTGGATTATTTGGTTTTTGGGTGTTGCATTGTATGAGTTCTTTCTATATTTTGGATCCTAACCCCCCATCAGATGGTCTCATTTCTTATTTGCCTCATTTTTGCTGCTCTGGGATTGTACTTTCCAGGAAAGCAGTGGCACCAAATTTTCGCCCCAGGCTCTATTTCTAGAGAACCCAAGTTAGGACATTGTTCCTACTCGCTCCAAAAGTCACTTATTATGTGATACTTTCTTGAAATATACATTCCCCTGGCTTGCTTTTTTGTAATCCAATGCTACTCAAAAAAATAAATCCATCCTACTGAGATTCTAGACTATGCTATATGCAGAATACTGTGCTGAAACAATATGAAAAAAAACCCAAAACTTTGCTTTCAAGCTTTAGATACTGAGTCAGCTAGACTATCAATGTCCTGAAAGGAAAGTATCAGAGAAGGAAGAGCCAAGCATCCTGAACAAGGAGGCAAATTCCTGAGTTGTGTTTCTGAGTCTTTCAGTTATTATTCTATTTAGTAAGTCAGATCCTACCATGGTCATGCTTTGTGCTAGGCAAGCAAAACAGCCTTGCTCATTGTTCTCAATGAAATCACAGGCTAGTGTGAAAACCAAAGACATGCATCGGGCCCTCACAAGGCACAGTAATAAGTGCTTTTGTGGGGATATATTCTCAGAGCAATGGCAGAATTTAAGAGGGGCACCTAATTCAGGCAGGTGGAGAAGGGTGTCAGGCAACGATTCTCCCAGGAAGTAAAATCTAAGCTGAGATACAGAAGAGGAATCTACGTTATATAGTTGATCAGAGAGGGTATGAGTAGGGAAAGACATTCCTGGCAGAGGGAACAGCATATGCAAAGGCACACAATAAAATAGAGGATATGAAAATAGAGTTACAATTTTTTTTTTCACATGGATGGAGTATGTGTTTTAAAATAGAGAAAACTTGTGAGAGATGAGGTTGAGGAAATAATATCAATTCTTCTTTGGTCCCTTATTTCTTTATCTGTAAATTAAGTAATGAAGACTCAGATTGTGTTTAATGTGCCTTCCAAGTTTTACCAGCCATGACACAGGGAATTGTGGGGAAGGCTGTGACCCCAGATGCCTGATAATAAACCTTAAGATGGGGGCGCCTGGGTGGCACAGCGGTTGAGCGTCTGCCTTCGGCTCAGGGCGTGATCCCGGCGTTATGGGATCGAGCCCCGCATCAGGCCCCTCGGCTGGGAGCCTGCTTCTTCCTCTCCCACTCCCCCTGCTTGTGTTCCCTCTCTCTCTGGCTGTCTCTATCTCTGTCAAATGAATAAATAAAATCTTTAAAAAAAATAAAATAAAAAATAAAAAAAAATAAACCTTAAGATGATGAAGGTATAAGGAATAGGTCTGATGTTGCACTCAATTCCAAGAGGTGACAATATACCTTCCTTAACAGCACTAAACAAAAGCTTCGAAGTATGAACAAGAAGAATTAACAAATGCCTCACAGTGATACTTCTTTTTTTTTTTTTTTTT
>NC_048226.1:94142756-94183866 GCF_002007445.2 Ailuropoda melanoleuca | reverse complement strand
GTGGGGCTCGATCCCAGATCGCCGAGATCACGCCCTGAGCCGAAGGCAGATGCTTAACCGCTGTGCCACCCAGGCGCCCCCTCACAGTGATACTTCTTGAAGCAAATAGGGAAACTTATAGATAGGTAGATAGATTTGATAGAATATATATATATATAATATATATATATTTGATAGAATATATATATATATATATGACAAATGGGGAATCTATTTGTCTATATATACATATTCTATCTATCTATCTAATCTAATCTAAGTCTCTGATATGTTTTGAATTGACTTGATGCTATTATTTGGCCCATAGATTGAATTCTATACAACAACTGAAGGGCTCTCATATATTGCTGATTGTGTTTTAATTTCCAGGGAGCCCAAGAATTGTCCTTTCATATACTATTGCAAAAAAATAAAAATAAAAAAAAAACAGGTCAGCAAAAACAGAGTCCTTCAGACTGCACTGAGGCCATCATAGATGAAACGAATATTGAGACCATATTGGGGTCTCAGAACTGAGATCCATAGTTTGGGGAAGATGAAAGTTTCCATGCAAAGGCATAAGGGAATAACATTCCCTTTTCTTCTTGTAAAACATACTTACTTTTCTTTCTTGCCCCACGGATCAGCTATGGTAGCATAACCTATGAGAGTACCTTCTGATACAAATGTGTTCTGTGCTTAGATGAACAGGTGAGGCTAGGGAAGAGCCAGAGAGTGGAAGCATGGAAGGGGAGACTCTTCAGGGACGAGGGCAAAGGTAGTTTCAGGGGAAAGTGCTGCATGTTCCAGCCGAGCTCACCAGAGTAGCAGAATTGATGAGGAGCTGGTTAAACATAACGACTGTGATTTCCCCTGGTATGCCCACTATCCCCATAACCCACAGGAACTAAGTACGGCAGTGCCTGTAATAGACCAGTCACAACTGGAGTTCTGCCCGTTCTTCTTAAGGAATGGTACTCCATCTGTATATCACCCTATGTATCGTTCCCAATAATTCAATGGAAACTATCTTGAAGAAGTTACTCTTGTGTTGAAGCTGAGAGCACTGAGACACAGTGCCTGATGTCACTGCAAATTTATGTTATTTGATTCTCCCAGATTCTCTCCAGGGACAGGGACAAACAATTCAACAAAGAAGTTTTTAAAGGCATGCAGTTTCTTTCTTCTTACATTCTACCAAGCCTAACTTTTCACTAAACACCACACACGTTGATGTTATTTTTATTTCTAATCTAACCATTAGATAAGTTGGGGTGAGTGGCTATGGTCTCATGTTATACTAGAGACAGGAAATATATTAAAATTAGAATATTGAGCGTGGGACTCAAAGCTAGTCAATATGGAGTCTGAAGTCGCTGGGTCTGAATGGTCCTTTCTTCTTCAAAGCCTTTGCTATCACCTCTTCCCTTCCCGAACCAGGGACAATTGGCCACTCCTTTGTCACCTCTGTATCATTGCATCTGTATAGAAGCTTGTTTCCTTATTTAACTGTGAGCTTCTGGAGGTCAGGGATCCAAGCTTGGCAATAACAACTGTTTCAAGAAGGAGTGATGGGAGGGAGGCAGAGAGAGATGTTATTCCCCTTTACAGTTCAGGAAGCTGAGACTCAAGAGAAGTTAAAGGCATGTTTTATGCTATCTCTCATCCTCCAGCCATAAAACATGAAACTGAGGCTTAGGGAGTTTTAAGTCACTTATTCCAAGAGATCTGGGCTAAAATACAAATCAAGAGCCACTGACGACAAGTCCCATGTACTTTCAACATAGGAGATGCCACTTCACATGGGTTAAGAGCTTGGCAATGCAGTCAGATAGCCTGGCTCCAAATCTTGGCTTGACCACTTACTATGGATACGACATGGGGTATCTATCAATTTCTCTCATCTGCGACTTCCCCACCTGAAACTGGAGAAAATATTTGTAACTCTTTCATGAGATTTTGTGATGACTGAAGTGAAATAATCCATCGAAAATGCTTAGGATGGGAGCGCCTGGGTGGCTCACTCGGTTAAGTGCCCAACTTTTGATTTTGGCTCAGATCATGATCTCAGAGTCCCGGGCTTTAGTCCTGCCTTGAGCTCCACGTTCAATGCAAAGTCTGCTTGAGATTTTCTCTCTCCCTCTCATTCTGCCCCTCCCCCCACATGCGCACTAAAAATAAAAAAATTAAATTAAAAAAAAAGAAAATGCTTAGGATGGTGCCTAGCACATGATAGTAGTCAAATATTAACTGCTTTTACTGTGATCATCTCCCATCTGATCATCGCTGAACAGTGCTTCTTTGTACAGGTGATTGTGATTAATTCCACATGAGAGAGGCCATACCCACCACTGCCACAGGACTGTGATGAGTGGTCAGGACTTGGTGGCTTTGACTCTAGCCTAAAGTCAACATTTTCTGCTCTCTATATATCCACCCTTATTCATGGCTTCTTCTGGTGTTTGCTACTTTCCAAGAGTAAAGAGTAGGCATTTGGATATTCTTGGAGTACTTGACCTTCAACTATTACCCATAATAACTGTTGAAATCTCTGTCTGTTGCATCTTTCTGCTTCACTCTTGCCTGGTTCTAAGACTAAGATAAAGAATCAAATTACACGCAAGGATATCCATAATTATGAGAGTAGGTGTAGAGACAATGGTCCCTACAATTTATTCCATGCATGCATGTGCCAGATACTTTATACCCAATATCTGCACAGCTAATTAATCCATTTCATTGCTAGGAGGGTAAATATTAATGTATATCTATTTTGTTTTTCCAATCAGGTTCTTGAACCTTCACCTACAGAAAATCCATCATCTACCAACTGACTGTCCTCCATGCCCTAAATTTTCCAATTACTCTGGTAGCTTTCTCAGTCTCAAATGTTCCAAACAAAAGGCAGGGAGGAAAACAGAGAGTGTTAGAGGTCCACTAACCATGGGCTTTGGTTGTGGCCACATGGGTCCTGTTTGTCTGGGCTGCCGCTGTGCTGATGCCTGAGTTCATCTCATTCCCTCTGATTCTCACAGTGGAGTGTCACATTTGAGCCAGACTGCCATTCTTTTAGTTCTCACTTGCACATTTAGTAATTACCCCCAAGCATGATGCTGAGCCAGGGTCCAGAAGAGCTTTCGGTCCATCTGGAGGACATGAAATACAGCACCTTGGTGTTGAGCATGTATGAGCAGTTCAGATGTGCTGCCCCCACTCCTGGTGGGGTGCATGGAGTTCTTTTCTGGGACAATTATAATTTAACAGAGAAATTCTTATCATGTTGATTTTTAAAAGGGAAAGGAGGTAGATTCTCAGTTTCCTTTTCTCCGGCATATTTTTAAATCCCTAGCCACTGTAATTACTCCAGGGAATGGCTGAGACTACAAAAATGTTTTTGGGGAAGGCACAGGTTTTATCAAGCACAAATAATTCATTTATATACTTTCCCCGGGATCATGAAGATAGTTTCACCTTATATTTGTTTTAAAAAGGGTTATAATAGCTGACGACCCAAGCTCGTTTTCCTTCTGGGCCAGGAAGCATTTTGAAGCTTCTCCCCCTTGTGAGAGATTATCTCATTGGCATCTCCATCAGCACCAGATTTAGTCTAAGCATCCCTTCTTGGTAGTTATTATCTTCATTTTACGTATGATGAAATTAATTCAGAGAGGTTACCTGTCTCCCGGCCACAATGCTAGTAAGCAATAGAAATGGTACTCTAATTCAGATTGACCTGACTCTAAGCCCCTGGCTTCTGTGCAGTGCTCACAATTGTCTTGCAGCCTAGGTGCAACCACATCCGTATGTTCCTTCAAGGTGGACACTGGAACTTAGAGGACATTCCTTCATCCCACATTTCCTTCTCTCTCCCCTCTCCCTCTCCCTCTCTCTCTCTCTCTCTCTCTCTCTCTCTCACACACACACACACACACACACACGCCTACCTGTCAAATAACAACTTCGAAAATTGGGCACTGCCAAAAGGTCTAAGTCTGATACTTTTCTGTGCTCCTCATAGGTAAACATCTAGCCTTTCTGAGACCTGGGGGAAATCCTTCCAGGGCTCATGACTTCTCTCCCGACAATCCACTAGTCACCGGCTTCTGTGGAGCTTACAGTTAGTAGGGAAAGCTGCAGCGTCCAGCCTCATCCATCCTTAAGGAAACTTCGCTATTCATTTTCCAAAAGGCTTCAAATTTCCAGCCATTACTGTTTACCCACTGGCCCACTGAAATAATCTGATGGATAAAGGCTGGTCTTGACGTACCTTCATTCTTTTCAAGGGAGGCTAAGAAGGTAATTGGATTGACCTCTGAATGCGCATCCCATCTCCCACTGGAAGGCGGGGCCATGTCCTCATTAAGAACACCTGTTGCTGAGATGGCCATGCGAGTGTCTGCCATGAATCAAAACTCTTTGACCAATCCTCCTTGAAAGCTTGTCATTCCCCTGCCCTTCCACTTGATGCATGTGCCTGCCTCCCCGAGCTATAAATGTCGAGTAGGTTCTAATTGATTATCTGAGGCCAAGAGCTTTCATAAATGAGAATCACAAGGTGGATTTCTTGAGTGAGTTCTAATTTTCCAGTGCATTCAAAAACAGAATTCAGGGGGTAATGAATATTCAACAAGATTTTTAAATAATAATTTAAAAAGGAATTCCTATTAATAGCAATAGCATTTATATTTTTAGCATGTCTGCCCTGTATTTTTTAACCAGGATCTATAATCTTCTCAAAAGCCCCTCATAATAGTTACTATTAATCCCACTTTACAGATGACAAAACTGAGTCTCACAGAAGATGTTACCTGCCAAGGCCGCAGAGAGGCACAGCTAAGCTTCAGACTAGGTTTGAATTAATGAATCCTATGGTCTTTTCATAAACATGTATTTTCCTTATTAACACTCAGTCTGTTTCACCATTTTTGTTGTCTGATATTTTGCTACTTTATTTCTGTAGCTTTAGAACCTACTGTGTGTGTGTCTTTTTAAAGATTAATTTATTTGAAAGAGAAAGAGTGTGAGCATGAGCAGGGTGGGGTAGAGGGAGAGGGAGAGAGAATCTCAAGCAGACTCCCTGCTGAGCATGGAGCCCAACAAGGGGCTCCATCTCACAACGCTGAGATCATGACCTGAGCCAAAATCAAGAGTCAGATGCTTAACTGACTGAGCCACCCAGGCACCCCTGAAACCTACTATGTTGTGTAACCCAACACTTCAATTCAGCAAGTGTTTATTAGGCATTTGCCACTGTAAAACACAGTGTTGGGTCTTCTGAGCATAAAAAGAATGATGGTAGACAACATCTTGTCTCTGAAATAAATTTTGTATCATATTGTTTTATTTGCTAAATATTTCACCTACATCAGCTATAAATTCATCTTGTACTTTGATACTAAATGAAGTTCTTCCCCTTGTCTTAGGCAGAAATTTTCTCCAAATTAGGAATTGTTCTACTAAAAATTACTGTCTTCAATGACTGCTCACATAAACACTCTTCACATTATAATTAATATTAAAAACAAGCGCCTAATGTGTCAAGGTGGACTCAAAGTGTTTTCGTTGCTTATATTTCCTTATATTTTTTTTACTTACACCATGATACACCAAGAAGAGTGTATAAGTTAGCAATTGTTGCATAACAATCATCGTGTATTGAACTCATTTCTTTATGTTGGCATGTTTGGGTGGGTTTATCTGGATAGTTCTTCTGGGCCAATTTTGGCTAATCTTCGTTGGGTTTACTCATGCCTTAGGGTAGCTAGTGAATAGGCTGGGGCTGGCTAGGCTAAGGTGATGTGACAGCTAGTCTTCAAAGATAGCTCCCAGTGAATTATGCCTCCTGATATTCATGTCCTCCTACAGTTGCTCTCAAATCTGGGTTGGTCCTGTGACCAGTTTTACAAATAGAATGCAGAGGAAATGGCACTGCTCATTTGAGGTCTAAGCCCTAGGAAAGCCTGACAGTTTCCACTTTTGCCCTTTTGAAAGCCCTGGACTGCCATGTAAAAAGTCCAGCTATCATGCTGGGAAGATTGCATGGGGCTACAACAGAAAGGTAACATGGAGAGGTTTTGAGATGATAAAGAGAGAGAGAGAGAGAGAGAGAGGAGGGGGGAGAGAGAAGAAGAAGAGGAAGAGAAAGAGAGGAGGAGGAGGAGGAGAAGAAGAGAGGAAGAAGGAGGAGCGGGATGAGGATGAGGATGAGGATGAGAGGAAGGAAGGAAGGAAGGAAGGATGGAAGGAAGGAAAGAAGGAAGGAAGGAAGGAAAGAGCCTCATAGACAGGGACAAGAGGGGAAAGGAGGCAAGAGGAGGAGAGAAAAGGGGAGGCGAGGGGAGGCGGAAAGACCCATCTGTCCCAGCATTTCAGTCTTCCCTACTGAGGCATCCAGACATATGAGTGACTCATTTAGGGTGTTTCCCATTCCAACAGAGCTCTCAAATGAGTACAGTTCCAGACAGCATCAAGTAAAACAGAAGAAAACCCAGCTGAACCCAATGAATACACAGGCATATGAGACATAATTAATTTTTTTAATGTCACTAAGTTTTAGAGTTGCTTGCAGCAATAGATGACCAAAACAGATGGTCTCACTCATATCTGCCAAATAGCTTGCTATCAACTATTGCGCTACCAGAGGTTTCTAGGACACATGTGTCGATGTCCAGCAGGGTAGCCAGGTTTAGGCCTACAGTGGCAGCAGGGTTCCGAAAGAATAGGCAGAAATCTACAGTTCCTCCTGAGGTTTTGGCTCAGAACTGATACAGAGTATCTTTTTCTGCATTTTATTGGCCAAAGACAATCATAAGGTCACTCTGGATCCAAAGGCAGAAAGAGAGACTCCACAATTACATAGAAGTTGCTTATAGTCACGTTGCAAAAAAAAAAAAAAAAAAAAAAAAAAGTTAATACAAAGAGAGATGGAAACTTTCAGCCTTTTTTGCAATCAACCATATGAGACAATGATTATTACAACCATCTTTACAGATGATGAATGAAGGTTTAGAGGAGGTTAATCGAGTTGGCCAAGGTCCCACAGCAAGTGTGTGACAGAGGTGGGATTCTAAACCAGATGTGTCTTCTCCTGAGTTCACATTTCATCTCTTCCACCACACTGCATCTATGCTCTAGTGATTTTTTTCTGTTGTTGTTGTTTATTTTAGCTCTAGTAATCTTTCCTGGGTGAATCTTCAAGTGTATTCCATATATTTTGGTGACATTCCATAATTTAAAAATGAGAAAATTATAGTTACATGACTGTAATTTCAAAGTTGGATCCTGAATGCATTAACCTTTAAGTCAGAGATGTCCAGGGAGCTATCAACTCCCCCTCTTGAGCAGCTGGGCTTGTCACCGAGCTAATCAGAGGGGTTAGTCATCGGGGTTCTTCATTAACTGTTAAACAATTGGTTCCAAATGAAAGTTTACAAAGTTACGACTGAAAGACTGCAAGGGACCCTAGAGACTGGACACCTTTCTGATGAGCTGATTCACTTCCTTTCTGCCCTGTTTCATGTCCATGTTGAGGATGCAACTAGAATTTTCTCAGCTAATTAAAAAAATAATTTGGTCCAATGTGGCCATTGATAGAGTTGCAAAATGACTGCACATGTGTTTGATGAATTACCCAACAATATTCAGATTTTTGTAATGGACAGATCAGGTCATGAGGCTGTCTGTTTTCCCATCAGGCCTATGGAGATCCTAATATTTGTGAAGGGGAAAGTTCCCAACTCTCAATAAATGGTATCAAGTACAGGTACTACTAGCAGTAGTAATAGTTGTAAAGGAGATGGCGCCTGTCTTTCAATAAGCAGTTACTAATAGTAGTAGTAGTACTAGTAGTAGAGTCATTACTACTGATAGTAGTGATAGTATTGCTAGTAATAGTAGGGGAATGGGAGTAATAATAGCGGGTCTTTCCCATGCTACTCCACAGACACAGATCCACTCCCCACCTTTACTCGTGATCATCCCTCACTCTTCTTTCTTCTTAAGCTATTGAAGTTCTAGATATCTTTTCAGCATTCACTATAAATGTCACCTTTGCTGGGAATCCTTCCTCGATTGTATAAATTCGAATCAATATTTTCTCATCTTTCCTCCACAATGATTTGTTCCTACCTCTCTTAGAGTTATCACTTCATAAATATACAGAAATTATCTGTTTATTGAGCTAGCTTTCCCTTTATGTTGTACAGAAGATACTGTTTCCTAACTTGTTTGAATTGAAAAAGTGCTTAGCACAATATCTTGCCCATCGTATGCAATAAAAATATGTTGAATCAATGAATAAACAATGCAAACTGGATCAAATTGAGGTTGTATTAAAAAGTAAAAGAAATGGGGTGCCTGAGTGGCACAGCGGTTAAGCGTCTGCCTTCAGCTCAGGGCGTGATCCTGGCGTTATGGGATCGAGCCCCACATCAGGCTCCTCTGCTATGAGCCTGCTTCTTCCTCTCCCACTCCCCCTGCTTGTGTTCCCTCCCTCGCTGGCTGTCTCTATCTCTGTCAAATAAATAAAATCTTTAAAAAAAAAAAAGTAAAAGAAATTCTCATATCTTCTGCCCATTTTATGATTTGTTTATTTGTTTCTTGTGTATTGAGTTTGAGAAGTTCTTTGTAGATCTTGGATACCAGCCTTTTATCTGTAGTGTCATTTGCAAATATAGTCTCCCATTCCGTGTCACTTTTCCAATGAAGACATACAAATGGCTAACAGACACATGAAAAAATGTGCAAAATCATTAGACATCAGGGAAACTCAAATCAAAAGCACACTGAGATACCACCTTACGCCAGTTAGAATGGCAAAAATTGACAAGGCAAGAAACAACAATTGTTGGAGAGGATGTGGAGAAAGGGGATCCCTCCTGCATTGTTGGTAGGAATGCAAGTTGGTACAGCCACTCTGGAAAACAGTGTGGAGGTCCCTTAAAAAGTTAAAAATTGAGCTACCCTATGACCCATTGCACTACTGGGTACTTACCCCAAAGATACAGACATAGTGAAGAGAAGGGCCATATGCACCCCAATATTCATAGCAACATTGTCTACAATAGCTAAATCGTGGAAGGAGCCGAGACGCCCTTCAACAGATGACTGGATTAAGAAGATGTGGTCCATATACGCAATGGAATATTACTCAGTTATCAAAAAGAACGATTTCTCAACATTTGCTGCAACATGGACGGCACTGGAGGAGATAATGTTAAGTGAAATAAGTCAAGCAGAGAAAGACAATTATCATATGGTTTCTCTCACCTATGGAACATAAGAACTAGGAAGATCGGTAGGAGAAGAAAGGGATAAAGAAAGGGGGGTAATCAGAAGGGGGAGTGAAGCATGAGAGACTATGGGCTCTGGGAAACAAACTGAAGACTTCGGAGGGGAGGGGGGTGGGGGAATGGGATAGACTGGTGATGGGTAGTAAGGAGGGCACGTATTGCATGGTGCACTGGGTGTTATACGCAACTAATGAAGCATCAAACTTTACATCAGAATCAGGGGATGTACTGTATGGTGATTAACATAATATAATAAAAAATTATAATAATAAAAAAAGTAAAAGAAATTCTCAACAGTGATGTTCTTGAAGTATCAGGGATGCTATTTCTACATAGAGCAGGACCTTATGTTACAGATGAACTCTGTTAATGTGTATCCATCCAAACATATCATGATGGAATCTAATTCACTTCAATGATGACTGGAACTAGTCAATCTGAATACATAAATAGAGAGATCTGAGTCAGGTTAAATCTTGCCAAGGACAAGCACAAATTTGCAAGTCACCACTAAACTGGTGTGGCTTTAATTCCAACGATTGACGTGTGTGAGTGATAACTCAGTGATATCTCTTGATGAGCACATGGTCATACTTGGTTCTGAAGACTTAATAGTAATCAGGTATTTGATCCAATCTGAGGAGGGTGGTTAACATTTGCCAAAATGTTAGACTTTATAAGTGTGCCTTTAATAGAAACAATTATTTTTGTGTATAAATTATTCATAAGGCTTTTAGAAATTCGTGTTCTAAAAATAAGCTCTACGCCTCAGTGAAGTTCGTTGAAATATCCCATATATCCTCTGAACACATGAAACAGAGAACTGAATTTTAGCAAACAGAACTCCCCAATCCCAGGGATCCAGCCCTTTTAGGTAAAACACTTTATAGGATAATCAAGAGCGCCAAATTCACCTGGTGATCGTGTACTTGGTAAACAGTTAGAGATTCCTAATCATAAATCTGAAATAAAGCACTTATTTATTTATCCATTGCCTTGTTACTGAAAAAACTTGAGTAGGTTATAAGATTACATAACATACCAGAAGATGAAGGTAGATGAAATTAAATATGGCTGAGAAAGGCGAGTAAAAGAGCACAAATACGACATAGAGCGGCAAAGAGGTCAATGGAAACTCGGCCTCCATAAATGCCCCATATTTGTTATGGCAAGAGAGGAGAAGAGCATGTACGAGGTTCTGAGATTTCTAGCAGCTGTACAAGGAAAGAATTCTGCTTAAATGCATGTGGTCAAAACAGGCAAAATGATCAGCAAAGTACAAGGGACTCCAACAGAAATGTGCAGTAAAACCTGATAGACAGTATCTTCCGCTCTATCTCTGAAGTAGATGCAATAATGAATTTCATAAATCTGTATCACAGAACATCTTTCAATCTGGGCCACGGCATTTGGCCCACTGACTGAAATAGACTCTCTAGCTATCAACCGTGTCTACGTAAAGGAAACGAAGAGGCATGGTACACTGGGACAATGCTGGCCTTGAACATAGGATTCTAGCCTCCAATCATATTTACGTTTTTAATTAGCTGTGTTACTTCAGAAAAAAAAGCAATAAACTAATTAAAATCTAAAATTGGGGGACGCCTGGGTAGCTCAGTTGGGTTGTGTGTCCAACTGCTGATTTTGTTTCAGAGCATGCTCTCAGGGTCCTACGATCGAGCCCCCCATCAGGCTGTGCACTGAGCATGGAGCCTGCTTAGGATTCTCTCTCCCTCTGCCTCTGCCTTTCCCCACCACGTGCACGCGCTCATGCACTCTCTCTCTCTCTCTCTAAAATATTAAATAAATAAATAAAATTTTTAGAAATACACCTAAAATTGGGCCTATGTCAGATCAATCTGCTTTCTAGGTTGTTTTAAAAGTCAAAAAGTGAGACTAGAAAAAGAAGCTAATACATGTTGCAGGAATAAGAGTTACTTAATTCTGAATCAGACAGAATAGTTGTTGGTTTTTTTTTTTTTTTTGAGAAAACTCCAAGATTTTCTTCTCCTTCCATGATTACTCAACAGAGTAATAAAGGGAATCTAGCCTCTCCTAGGATTTCTGTCCATTAAACGTAACTCACGAAATACTTCCCGTGCATCTCCTTGTGACAGATATAGTGCTAGGCAAAGGCAGCGTATGTGGTATAAAACCTCCCCTCTCTTTCTCCTTTTTTCATCTCCATTTGAATAATGAAGGTTGAATCCCTCTAATTAAATATGTCCCACTCAGAATAGAATTTATTTATATTTTTAGGCAAGTGGTTTTTCTCACCAGGCATTCCATTCCTTTCTGTGACATTTTTATTAGGTAGAAAATTCTTCCAGAAGAGCTTTTCTTTCATCTATGTTCTTCCTCTGCACAATCCTTTTCACTCTGCAACGCCCTTTTTGGACCCGTTTAGCAGGTCCTCTGATGACCTTTCCTATAAAGATGGAACCCTGAAAGATCCTGGACTGATCTGGACAGAAACAGGACACATCCCAACCTGTTCAGTTTCCTGATCTCGGAGATCATTTCAACATTATCCTTCAGGGAGCTCAGACAGCATCTAGGTTCTCTGTGAGGATCAAGCACGATAGTGATTCACAAGTCATGCCTTTTTTTCCAGAGCTCTCCTCCACTCCATGTTGATCTAGGATAAGGGCTGGACTTCCACCCAACTCCTATTCCAGGTTACTTGGAGTAGCTCTGAAGAACTACTTTCACCATTAGGACTAAAGCCCTGTACTGAACAGTATCATTTTTCCTATATTCTGGAGCCTAGTCCTGAGTAGTGACCAGTAACTGAGTTCTACCTGGCCATGGATAGGCCCTCAGACGATGGCCAACTCAATGACAAAGATGCATTCATCCTTCATTTCATTCATTCAGCACATTTATTGAGTGGAGTCAGGTACTATTCTGGGCTCTGAGGATGAAAGATGAATATCATGGAGATTACACATCATAGGTATCCAGAGGATGGAGACATATATACACCTCAATAAACAGGTAATTGTAACTCCATGTATTAAATGGCATACTCTGGAGCAAAATAACAAGTATTGATTCAGTCTTAGAGAAACAGGAAAGGCTTACTGGAAGAAGTAACATTTGAGCTGAAACTTAAAGATGTGAGGAGTTAGCTAGATGAAGGAAGTTCTAGGTAGAGGGAACAGCACGTACAACAAAGACATGAAATCAGGAAAGAGCTCAGCTCATCCATGAGACTGAGAGAAGTTCAGCATGGGTATAGAGTAGAGTATAAGGGGCGGTGTCCATAGATGAGGCTCCAAAAGTAAGAAGGAATGAGTCCTTGATAAGCAAAGGGTAGTCTGTGGACCAGCAGCATGGTCAACAAGCATCCCTTGCTGCTCATTAGAAATGTAGAATTTCAGATCCCACCTTAGACACTCTGAGTCAGAACTTGCATTGTAACAAGATCCCCAAGTGAGTCACGGAAAATTGAGAAACTAAGTCTAGACCATATTCAGAAGTTTTCTGTAGGTCTTTCTTTCATCACCCTTGGAGATGACACTGAAAATTTCTGAACAGAGCTGCAATGTGATCACTGCTACGCTCAGAAAGATCCTTTTACTTTCGGGGGGGAAAATGGACAGTGCTGAAGTGAGCTCTAGCAGTTGTCTGAATCTCCCACAGTATGTCTCTTGCTCTCACTGGAGAGCTTCCTGCCAGCTGCTCTTCGAATCATCACTGATCTGGCCACGCCTATTGTGTCTGTAACCCTGCTGGGATCCAGGGACATCTGTTCCTTGTGATCATTTCCTGAAATGGCCCCACCACCAGGAGGCTGGACACCAGCTCCTACGTTTTCTACCAAAAATGATTTCTCAGACAAAGACGCTTCTCTTCATGGTCAGTCTCTCTGTCCCAGTCAAGACATCCCTTCCTCCCTGGACCTTCGCCAAAATCACCTCCAGATGCAACATTGTAGCTGAGAATTCATTGTCTAGACAGCTGTTCAAATCCCAGGTCTACATTTGCTTACTGTGTAAACTTAGACACGTTATTTAACCTTTCTGAGTTAATTCCAGTTAACTGTAGCAAGGTAACCCTTCTCAGGTTCCTCATGCCATAAAGTGGAAATAATGACAATAATACCGACTTTGAATGTTTTTTCTAAGAAATAGAGAATGGTTCGATACAATCGCTCACATCACTTGCCTTTAGTCCAGTCCTGCTTAAACCCATCTCACTGCTGATGTCTGTATGCGTGTTTCTTGGCCAGAAATTCTTGTTGCCCTGAATGCAGCCCTGAGTTGGGATGGGATGGGGCCATAGGAGGCAGAGCTTGGGAGTGAGGGAGAGCTGATATAATATTGAAAGCCTAAGTCAAATGTGGACTATTGGTCAGTCTAATAACAACTTGAAAGGAGAGACAAAGAGCGCTAAACCAGGTAAGAGGACAGAAACCTGAGACTTCAGGACAGGACAAACAGAATCGGGCAGGAGGTAGGGGGAAGATGGCATGGACAAGATTCTCAGAAATGCTGGTGAGTAGAAATTGTTATATTTCTAAAGGGAGGGGGTTCTTATATTCTGGGATATGATGGGAGAGTCTCTTAAAAGTACATGCTGATTTGGAACTCCAGAGTGGTCTTCTAAGAGCCAAATAGAACCAGGCTTCTCTTCCGCTTACAGGGGTTTCCATAGTATTCATTATAAATGAGAGACAATTGACTTTCCATACTTGTCTGATCTTATTCACCACTGCTCACTACGTACTCCAGTCTCTAGACCTATGGAAAGAATCACAAATTACTCAACTTATCTCCCCTTTCTATCTGCTTCTCCCTCTACTTGGAAATTCCCCTCCTGGTGTCCAAGCATACTCCTGACTATGTCTCAAGGTCAAATTTAAGTATCAGCTTCCTTTTTGAATTGTTTATTCATTTCTGGAAGAAACAGTTGCTTCCTAGTTTATATCCTCTCAGAAGCTCATATCTTAATTCTTTAAGAGTAACTGTCACTAGGTATGTATATACATATGCATCTGTCAGTATTCAATCATACATATATTTGTATGTGTGTGTGTGTGTGTATACACAAAACAAGCAGAAGAATCTGCCACCTCCAACCCTTACTCTATTCAAGATGAAACATAGACTTATTGAGTCACTTGGGATGGGGGTGTAATTTATTTAAACAGACCTATGATAATATTTCTGGAAAAAAAATTAAAAACAGCAAAAAACAAGAAAGATGAATACTAAAGGAAGGAAGGGAGGGAGGGAGAGAGGGATGGAAGGAGGGAGGGAGGGAGGGAGGAAGGAAGGGAGGAAGGAAGGAAGAAAGCAGAGTTTATTCTATTGTATATCTAAAAAATAAGCTGCTTTCTGGATGGATGGGGACTGGCAATTACGGCTCTTGCTACAGTAACTGAAAGGTAGCATTGTCCTTTGCCTGTGTTCCTGCTTCCATTTCAACCTACGCTGTAGCTTAGAAGCTGGAGATAAGTAGACAGCCCTCAGTGATGTTTGAACAGAGAACAACACCTTTCTGCACTTCACCGACAGCTATTCAAGCAATGCTAGGCTGACAGGAGGACTCAGGCCACTTGTTATAAATAACGCAGCCGTCTGGTATCCCAGGAACAGAGCCAACGGTACTCTCTCCTCTATTCCAGACTGAGTCTTGATTCAGAACTCAGCCCACTGGAGACAGACACAGAACTTCTGACTACTCCAGCCTCCTCTTTGGTTTCAAGCTTCCATTTGCCCCAATCTTATGCAGCACCAAGAGGTGTCTTGGCTGTGTGTGGAATGGTGACAAAACCCATTGCATGGTCTCCATCAGAACATCTTTCCCATCTTAAGACATTTTAACTGTTCTTACAATAATACAATCTAAATATAAGCCATGAGCTTTCTGAACCTCAGGACAAGTTCTCTAGTTCCCCTTGCAACAGGATCGCTTCCTTTCTAAAGACTGTCCATCCAGCAAAGAATGTTGAGCAGCCATTGCTGTTGAGCTTGTTCCCATGGTACATTTCTAGAATACTGTGGTAGTTGGTAAATTTGGTTATTGAAAGAATGAACAAGCCATTAGAGAATTCCACTCAAAACATTCATTTACTACTTTTGATAGTCCTGGTGGTTCAAAGAAAAAAAAAGACATTAGGAGAAAATCTTTGAGATTAAGGATTGGCCAGTGTGGTCATAGACTTTATACAAAAAAGACATGGTCCGTAAAAGGAAGAACTGATAAATTGGACCTCATCAAAATTAAAACCTCTTTCTCTGTGAAAGCCCAGGTGAGGAGAATAAAAAGGCAAGCTAGAGACTGGAAGAAAATATATACACACTCCATACCCAACAGAGAACTATTCTCCAGAATATATAAAGAAATCTTTAAACTGAATGTTAAGAAAAAGTCTAATTAGAAAATGGACAAAAGACATGAACAGACATTTCACCAAAGAAGATCTACAGATGATAAATACGGACGTGAGAAGATGTTGAACATAATTTAGCCATTAGGGATCTGGCTAATTTCCTACAGACGAGGCTCTACAAAACACAACTACTTTACGCTAACACATTTAATTCTGACAAAAATACAAACTTTACTACAGTACAGTTCTATTCCTTTCCCCCTGTTGTATTATTATTTTCCTGTTTATAAGATCTTTATGTCATAAACACCTTTCATGTTTATAATACAATGGCAATGTTTATATATTATATATAAACCCAACAATTCAAATTCAGTAGGATAAGCGTTGATCTAAACAATGTTGTGTTTTAAAAGAAATTCAGAGTATTTTGTTCTTTGCCATTATGTTTTCTTTAAAAATTTCAACGTATTTCCTTTAATTCTTTGAACATATTAATAATGCCTGCTTTGCGGTACTTATCTGCTAAATGAGTCTGGCTCTACTGAGAGCCAGTTTCTATTTATTGCTGTTTTTCCATAGAAGTACTCAATTTTCTTGTTCTTTGCCTGTCTCTTATTTTTGTTGTTGTTAAAAGCTGGATATTTCAGATAATACAATTGATTCATTTTTCTAAGATGTTTCTTTGTTTTGTGGTTTTTGCGACCTGCCTGGACTTAAATTGCACAGTCTCTATCCCCCACATGTATGGCTGCTGGCTGATATGTCTGCTCAGGTGTTAAATCTCATTTTTTATCTTGGCTTTCGGGGGTTATCTTGTATCTGCACAGCTTAGTGGTCAACCGGGGGTTTGGATAGACTTTGTGTTCAACTATCTTGGGCCTGTAAGTCTTCTGACTGCCGATAGATTGGTGAGGGGAGTGCCCATTCCAATTTTTGCCTAATCCATGGCTAGAAAGATTTTCTCCTATGTTTTCTTCTAGAATTTATATGGTTTCGGCTTTTACTTGTAAAGCAATGGGTCTCTTTTGAATTAATTTTTGCCTAAGATGTGAGGTTAGAATCAAGGTTCAGTTTGATTTTGCAAATGGATATCCAGTTATTTTCACACCACTTTTAAAACCAACTATCTTTCCTCCACAGAATTACTGTGAAAGATTTGTCAACAATGAACGGGGTCTACATCTGGAATCTATTTTGTTCATTTACCTATCTGTCTATCCCTAGGCTAATGCAGCATTGCTGAGGACGTTTTTAATAGCAGAAAGAGAGAACAGGATTTACATTTTCTTGTAAGTCTCTACAATAGACTGAAGTGTACAGTTTACGTGCTGTAAATATTTCCAACAGCCACTTCTTCAGAACCATGCAGAGTAGTTCCTCCCCCCGCCCCCATAACCATAAAGAGGGACTGTTATCTCCTTATGAATATTCTGATATTTCTCATGGGTTTTATATGGCAGTACCATTAGAAAGCATTGCAAAGGGGGAGCAAAGCAAGCTTAAGGAAATTAAAAGAGAAGAGACTATTGAGAAATGAGCCATAAATATTTTTTCCGTGTATACTACCAAGATAGGATTGTTTCTCCATGCCCTGTTGCTTGCCCTCTCTTTCTCTGGTACCTCTATTTGGTCAAGACATGATGCACATAGAGATTGTTCAGCAAAAGCTCACTGAATGAAATTAAATAAAGGATGACTAATTGATGAAATGAATAATTTATTGTCCTCCTTGTTTCATCTGCATATTATAAATGCTACTTTTTCTGATGGTGCTAGCTAATTAAACCCTGACATGTTTCTCCCCCAAAATAGTACCAGCAATTTAGTTGGGAAGATTTCTTTTAAATGCCAAATAGGAAATCATAGGCCATACCTCAGTGTGTGCTTAAAGCGTGCTCTTTCAATCGGCTGCTGTTTGACTACTGGAATATGAGGGGCTGTCAAAACGAAAATGGAAATTAGAACTGGTGGGGGCCAACCCATTCATTTCGTGTAAGTTAGTGCTAATGAAAATAATATAGGTGTTGAGATACTCGAATCACTTAGACGTGTAAAAATAATAAGGCAGGTGATAATATCTTCTATTCATTCAGTACTTTGAAGCTTTACAAGGAATTCTGCATCCACAATTTTACAGGATTTTAATGACAAGGATGTGAATTTATATTGTTATTTTCATTTTACTGGCAATTGCTCACCTTATTGGGGGTTTACAAGGCACTTTCCATGTGACTCTGCATCAGTCCACCTGTTTAATCGTCACAGCAGTTCTAGGGGTTAACACTTAATATTCTCTTTTCTAAGGATGTAGAAAATCAGACACAGAAATATTAATAGCTGGTTGCACACAGTCACCTCAGTAATCACTGGCGGAGTGAGGATTCCAACTCATTCAGCCTGGCTTTGGAAACTCTACTCCTGGTAAAACTATGAAGTGAAGAGAAAACACAGCCTTACTTGCTTAATGAGGAAGCATTAACATTTGTAGAGAAAAGCTAAGCATTGGAAAATGCTACCTGGCATTTTTTCCCCTGCAATTTGTTTTTCTTTTAATCCGTTTTTGTTTTTTATTGGGTTTGCTGTGCTGACCACACCATTATGATTAAATTTTGACTCAAATAACAGAATTAGTTCTACCATTTTGTGTCAAGCCCGAAGGAGGAGTGAATCTACCGT
Organism: Ailuropoda melanoleuca; assembly: GCF_002007445.2. Classification (NCBI taxonomy): domain Eukaryota; kingdom Metazoa; phylum Chordata; class Mammalia; order Carnivora; family Ursidae; genus Ailuropoda; species Ailuropoda melanoleuca. The sequence continues at coordinate 94,165,578 of NC_048226.1, read as the reverse complement.
ATTGATGTTTATCATTTCCATAGCTGGGATCAATAGTAATAAAAGTCTGTCCTTTGAACGCAAAATACTAGTTCATTATGCTCTACCAGGGGAATGCCTGAGAAATTTTGCTTCTTTTTGATGTTCTAAGGGATTGAACGGAAAATATTATGCAGCCTATAAATACACACACAAAACTAGTTATTTAAAGATAGAAATCAATGTCACTCAATTGGTTTTACTTAAAATACCTACACATTAGTCAGCTCTTGTTTCCAAAGATGGCAGATCTTACAAGATGTATTTGTGATGTGGCCTCTTGTGTCCAAATTAAGGGGCTTTGCTTTATATTTGGACAATGCATTTTGGTTTAATTAATTTATAATTCAAAAAGCCATATATGTCTATGCTTTAAATAGACAAAAAATCCTAAAATTTCCCTGGTATAAGTCAACCCTGGTTCATCCCCTTCAAGGTTGTAACTTCAACAATTCTGCATTTTTTCTCTAGTGTTTATCTCCATACTTCTAAATAATATGCCAACATTTAATGATTGCTGTTTTCTATTAGAAAATAGTTCTTGGCTCTTAGAAATGATACAGGTAAACTAAGCTTTTCTATAACTTCTTATGTCTCTTCCCAATAGTTATCTTATACTCCTTTGCTAAATTAAAGATCAGCATTTACATGACAACGACTATACAGATGTTCTTTGCTGGAGTGAGTTGTGTCATGATTCGACCTCTTCTCTTGACAATGTTCCGTTTATCTGGGGAAACGTTCCGTCATGCCTTCCACACACCTATTCATATTTTCCATAAGCTAAATCATTAGCCCCCTCTTTCCTAGAACAATCTCTAAGCCATCATTACCACCTGCCTAATTCTTCCCTCCTATGCTGTCTTCCTTCGATCTCTCTGGAACGTCATCACGGGACTTCCTTAAAATACCTTTTGCTGTTGGATATCTTAGAGCCAAAATCATATGCCTTCTGTCTTTGCCTAATTTCTTATATTGCTGATTATGTTCCCTAATAGCTTCCTGAAGAGAGTTGTTAGCAAATAAATTTTGACACAGTATCTTTGCATGTTTGAAAATTTCCTTTTTGCTCCTCTCACGTTTGGTTGATTGGTTGACTGGGTAGACCATTCTAGATTAAAATTATTTTTACTCAAAATATTGAAAACATTGATATTCTGTTACCTAACATCCAGTGTTTTTGTCAAGAAGATGGCTGCTTTGGGGATTTTTGACACTTTACATGTGACTTGTCTTTTTCTTTGGGAAATTTAAACATTTCTCTTTATGTTTGTTATTGTGAAATTCTTTAATAATATGCTTAGTGTGCACTTCTTTTTTCCCATTCAGCCCCAGACATATACTAAACCAAAGACTTGTGTTTTCAATACTGTGAAATCCTACTGTCTTTTTTGTTATTGTTAATTTCCTCCTTTCCATACTCTCTGTTCACTGTGTCTCACTCCCTTTTCTTTTTAAATTCCTATTCTTTGGATATTATACCTCCTAGAATGATGTGCTGATTTTCATGTACTTTATATTCCTTATCTCTTGGTTTGTTTTCTGGGAGATTTTCTAAATCTTATTTTCCAAAGTTTTAATGCTATTTTAATTTCAGCTATTGGATTTTTATATTTTAAAAGAATATATAAAATTCAAAGATTCTCTTTCTTTTTTTCTAGTATCTTACCCTTATTTCATGAAAGCAATGGCATCTTTTAGCTTTCTCAGGATAGAAATTCTAGTTGGGGCTATTTTGTGTGTGTGTTGGCGGGTAGTTTACATTTTCTTAGTTTGGACATCATTTTAGTTTCTTCCAATTTCCTTTTTTTTTTTTTTAAGATTTTATTTATTTATTTGACAGAGATAGAGACAGCCAACGACAGAGGGAACACAAGTAGGGGGAGTGGGAGAGGAAGAAGCAGGCTCATAGCAGAGGAGCCTGATGTGGGGCTCGATCCCATAACGCTGGGATCACACCCTGAGCCGAAGGCAGACGCTTAACCGCTGTTCCACCCAGGCGCCCCACTTCCAATTTCCTTTTTTGTTTGGTTATTTTGCTCTTCCATATACGTTGGAGATTTTCCTTAAAAATCTGGTTATCTGTTGTTTTATAACCAAGACAAGGGACTGAAATCTTCTGTCTATAAGATGGGCTTGTCTACGGCTGGGCTTCATCGTGAAGTGATCAAAACCAGTATCAGTGTCCCGCCTATAGAATTTTGGGAATCTGACAACTTCGTTTCATTTTATCTTGTCTCTGTCCATTTGCATCCAGGCCTGCAGCATTTCTGCCAGCATAACATTCTCAAAAGCCTTATGGATCGCTTGTGTACGACACCCGGGTTCATACCATTAGACAAGAGGGTCCTTCTCAGATCCTTCCTGAATAACTCCTATTCCTAGTCCTCATCTCTACTCCTGGCTTCTGCTGAGATCATTGAATGTATGCATCCGTCAGGCACCCATTCTCTTCAGCACAAACCAATCTAGCCAACCACTGGTCAGGTCTCCGGAGTGTGCTAGTCCAACGGTGAGTTGCCTAGGGTTAGCTTCCTTTGCAGTCTAGAGGGGCAGGGAGCCTCTCGAGAACCATCCAGAGCTGCTTCCCTTTGACTTAACGGTTTCCTCTTCGGGCCATTTCTTTCACCTCACATTTTACTATAAATAACAAGGAGAAACCAGGTTGCACTTTCCACAATTCCAAAGCCACTTCAACATTCTTGAGTATTTGTTACAGAAGGATGCCTTCTCTCAGTGCCAGAATCACTGAGAACCATCCCCATTTATGGTGATCTCTAGATGGTTTTCCTCTTGAAGACTCCCAGATTTCTCCAGAAAGTCATCCACTCAGATTTTACTTTAGAGGAATGAGGAGAGGAACTATTTCCATCATTTTGGGGGTAGAGGCAGACTTCTTAAATCCCACTCTGTCAGTTCTGTGACACCTCCCCCTTTACTCCACCTGCTGTCCCTGAGCATGAGTCTCTCATGTCCAGTCTCTCCAGAAAATAAATCTGCAGTTTCCCCCAGGGCCGGTGAGGTGGGGAGAGGTGAGGTCTGACTGGTTCTGTATATACAGACTTCCAACAAGACGCTTTGGTTTTGCCATTGGGCATGTTTCGTGCCTCCATGCTCATCCCGGTGAAGCTCCTGGGGGTGAGATGGGCCTTCTTACTCAGTACCGCCCCCTCCCCGCCCCCCATCAAAGCACCAAGTCAGAGCTTGCTCTCCCTGCTTTTCCAGTAGCTGTTTCTCCACTCCCTATTTTTCCTCAATGTTCCAAGGCTTTTCTTCTGCCATTTCTCCATTTTCTTTCTCTTTATCTTTTTGGGTTGTCACAATTAAAAAACCAAAAGTACTATCGTTTATTTATTTATTTATTTAAATTTTTATTATTATATTATGTTAGTCACCATACAGTACATCCCTGGTTTCTGATGTAAAGTTCGATGATTCATTAGTTGCGTATTGCATGGTGCCCTGGGTGTAGTACTATCATTTAAAAAAGGTTTGGAAGGGAAGAGGAAATGGACTTAGGAATGGACTTACGCAATCCTGCATATTGAACTGGAAGTCTATAGTGCTAAAAAAAAAAATAACTATGACTATGACCTTAGCCTAACAGCATAAAGATTTAAAGAAATATTTTATATTTTACAATTTATAAATCACTGTTAGATAAGGTAACGTGTGTACTTAAAGGTGTCAATTCTTCTAGCATATCTTTTTTTTAATAATTTTTATTTTGTTATATTAGTCACCATACAATACATCCCCAGTTTTTGATGCAATGTTCCATGATTCATTATTTGCGTATAACACCCAGTGCGCCGTGCAATACGTGCCCCCCTAAGAAGCCTAAGAAGCTGGAGCATATCCACACATACATACGCATGTGTTGATTGGGTCCTTTGGGAAGTATATGTAATGGGATGCACAAGGGATTTATTGGGGGAAACACCTGTGAAAGTTAAAGAGGAGAAAGCTGGAGAAGGTGGGGGAGCTCTCAGAGTGCAACACAGGTCCAACACCTTTGAAGGAGAGGGAGCAGGGAGGAGTCAGTAGAATCTGAGATAACAGTATTATTCCTAGAAAGGTTCATCCAAATTGATATGAGTCCTCAAACCGAAGCCACCTACTGGGAGTCCCAGGGGGCCTGTGTTAGAATCTCTTCTATGCCCTATTATTGGCTGAACTTACCTTTCATATAAATACAGTGGTGGATCTGTATTACCGAATTAATATACATAGAGTGGGGACAATAGCTATCATTCGTAGCTACCTCTGCTCCCTGTAGCAGGAGACCTGAGGGACATGTTTTCATGACTGCATGACACAAAAACGTTTTAAATTAAGTATTCACTTTGTCATGTAAAAATGAAAATAATTGTCAAGAAAAAATCAAGAATATTCTTTCTTACATTTATTCCATAGGTTTGTATTTTTTTAAATTCATATATAGTTGGGTTGAACCCCATAATCTATTCAGCTCTTCAAGTCTTCATTAGGTCCCTGACTGATAAAGACAACAAGAATCGCTTTGTGTTCTCTCTTTCCTGACTGGGTCTTCTTTTACTTGGCAACGTGTCTTGGCTAACGGCAATCAATGCCTAGCACTGGGCTGCGTACCTATGTCCTCTTGATCCATCCTGGCGTTCTATCTAAAGGGGGACGTATGTAGGATAGACTCGCTGCTCTGCTAGTTGATGAGACTCCGTTCAAAAACTGGAGGAAAGAAATGACAGCTCTTGATTCAATCAAAAGGCACAAAAATACAGTTTGTTCAGGTGGAGAAAACAAAAAGAATAAATTTTTCTTATTTCTATCACTTAATGGCTTCCTGCCTTAGACCTTGGGAACTTTCTGGGTCTGACGTGTCCTTGTCCATAAGAAGGAACAGGGGGATGGTGTATAATCTATGCCCCTCCCAGCTCGAATGGTCTGGGACTCTGGGTACGATGTGGTGACACTGAGGCCAAGTTGTTTTTCTCGCTGATTGCTTCTATTCTCTGCCTTGGCGGTACTGTACTTCAGGGGAAGAAGTTCAGGGAGGAAGAGCATCTGGCATACTGCAACGCAGCACTTATTTTTAGCCAGTGATAAGCTGCAGATGTGGGATTTTAAAAAAAATCTCTGCTTCATGCAGTACAAGAGAATTCGTTGGCCCCCCGTTATTGTCCGTGTGTCACTCCTGCCAATAAGACACTGATTATAAGCTCATGTCTGGAAAATGTAGCAATTTTCTCTTGATGCACGATTGGGACACCACTGTTGGAACTGTTTGCCCTGAGAGAAACGTGCAGATTGACGGACTAATTTAGTCGGTCTAACTCTGTACTTTTAGTAGACGTGTATGTGTGTGTGTGTTGGGGGCTGGTTGGGCAAAGCACCTCGTCAAATAATTCAAAGAGAATCTGTCATTTCTCTTTTGGTGTTGAACACTTCGTATTGCATTTGTTTACTTGTCTGTCTCCCTAAGCGCCTTGAGGCCAAGAACTATGTCCTCTTCATCGTACCATTCACAGCACTCAGCACAGTGCTGGTCACCTCACACAGACTTGGTTATGTTTGCTGAGAAATGACTAAGTGGTTGGATGAATACGTTTAATAAATAAATGGTTAAAAACTTTGTTGAATTAGAGCTGTACAGAGGGTTCTAAGAGATTATCCCATATCTACCCAATGCTTAAGCCTGACTTTTCGATGGGAGCCCCCTTGCTATTTTCAAGAGTGCTTAGGAATCCACAAATACGTCCTGAGCATCTATTCTGTTCCAGGTACTGTTCACGATGCTAAGGGTGCAATAGTGAATCTGGAAGCGTGGGCCCTTGCCTCCTGGGGACTTGATTCTAGCAAGGAATAAGACCCTAACCATGTTAAAAAGGAATAAATATAATTCCAGTTACTAATACATGCCATTAAGAAGAAGGAGGCAGACTATGGTCGTCAATAATGCTGTTTATAGATGCTTTCAGTCCTCCCTCTGGCCCCATGTGAGAATGGCTCCTTTCTGCCCTCTTAAGTTAAGTATGCCTGTGATGACTCACTTTGACCAGTAAAACCTGAGCAGAAATGACAGGCATCACTTCTGGGTGGGAGCTTTAAGAGCTGGTGCTTGAACTGTCCGTGCTCCCATCTCTGTCTCCTGCTGTGGTTACTAGTGATGTGTAAATGGTGCATGACCTGGCAGCCTGGTTCCTGCAGGAGGAAACATTGGAACAGAGCCCACAGCTGACTTGCGATGCGGTAAGTAAACCAAGTTCCAATCCCTGTGTCTGTATTGGGGGTCGGGGGATGGCGTTCCACACAATGCCAAGCAATTCTCAGATACCAGCAGAGTGTCTGAAAATTCAACTAACTTCTGACATGACCTATCCAGAGGTTGCATCCGATTCCACAGATTAAGGGTTTAGTCCTATAAAAATGCCTCCCCGCTCCCGCTTCAGATGCCAGTCACAAGCCTAGGCTGTCACCTGTGCTCTGACCCACCAGCTACAAATTGAAGTTTCCAACCTCCTTCTCCAATTCTGGATGTCAATCACAAGCACCAGTTGTGACCTGTGCTTCTGGCCAACTGGCTATAAATCCGAGATGCTCATGTCCCCCTCGTTGGGTATGACTGATTTGCTAGAGAGGCTCACAGAACCCAGGAAACCCATTTATTTACTCAATAGATTACCAATTTGTTTTTAAAAGGATGTAACTCATGAACAGGCAGCTGGAAGAGATGCACAGGGTGGAGTCTGAGGAAAGGGCATGGAGTTCTCCCTGCCCTCTCCGGGAGCGCCCCTCTCCCCACATCTCCACATGTTCACCAGCCCAGAAGCTCTCAGAACCGTGTCCTCTTGGGGTTTTATGGAGGCTTCATTATACAGGTATGACAGATTAAACAATTGGCCATTAGTGGCTGATTCAACTCCTAGCCTCTCTCCCCTCCCTGGAGGTCAGGGAGTGGGACTGAAATTTCCGATCTTCTAATCACATGGTTGGCTCTACTGGCAACCAGCCTCCATCCTCAGGTACAGTCTAAACTCACCTCGTTAGCATCACAGAAGACATGTTTATGTTTATCACTCTCAACACTCAGGGGGATCTCAAAGGTTTGGGGGAGCTGTGAGCCTGGGACTGTGGACAAAGACCAACTATATATGGGAAATACATATATGCATATATATATATATATATATATATATATAATCTGCATGACCAAATATGTATATCTTATAAGTCACAATATTGCAGTATGGGCGTGAGCAAGGACTCAATCTTGGATGACATAAGCTACTGTGTTAGGGAGGTGGTTTTATCCTGCAGCATGATCTGTCTTACTGATTCATGGGGTGATAGGAAAGATGGCAGAGGGCTCATGTAGGTGGAATGATTGGGAGAGGAGCAAGAAGGGAAAGACCTTTCTGAGGAAAGAACACTTGAGCAAAATAACATTTGAGCATAACTGGAGTGTTCAGGAGGAGTGAGACTTCTGAAGATCTGGGAGAAAGGCTGCCAGACAGAAAGACGATCACGGGCTAAGTCTGAGAGGAAGAGGCAGACTTGGCTCATTCAAGTAACAGAAGGTCAGCATGCCTAGGGGTGGAGAGCACAGAGAAGAAAACACGGAGCCAGTGTTCAGATCAGGTAGGACTTCAGAGGCTGTGCTCAGGAATGCGGATGGGAAGCCACTGACCTGATTCGCATTTGTAAAACCTCGCTGTGATATTAGGTGGTGAAGAGCTTTCCCCCTTCATAAGCAGGGTGTCCAGCAAGGAGACCACTGTAGTAGTCTAGGGAGGAGGTGGTGATGGCTTCAACTCAGGTGGTGGTGGGACAGTTGGTGAGATGCGGTCATTGTCATTATTTGAAGACGTTGTGTCCCTCTGAGACACACTATCCTTTAGAAACCAGTCTGCATTTTGCTGTACAAACATGAAATAATATTGAGGTTTTTAATGAGGAAGCACTGAAATCTATTTTCACAAGCAAAATTACTTTTACATGGGGTCTGCTCTCAGCTCAGACGCATCAACCAAAGAATCTCCATAGTGTATAGAAAGGGAATATAAAAATTAACAACAAAAAAAAGCAGTACCTTGAAATTTTATATTCAGAAGACATTCATCTTATTTTATTTAGCAGGGCACTTAGGCAGTATGTAGAAATTTTGTTTGTTTTGTGTTACTTGTTCATAAAAATCATGTTTGAGGGAGAAAATGAAGGTATGCTACTTGGAATTGGAACCGGGGTTCTCACTCCTGGTCCTGCTCCTCACCTGATCTCTGATCTCGAGACTCAGTTTCTTTACCAGTACACGGGCATAACATGCCTGTTGGGACCAGTGCTGATGCTGGCTCTTGAGATCTTGATGCAGGTAGACAAGCTAAAGTTTTTAGAAGACCACAAAATATCTAAATATTCTAGGGAAACCAGTGCTATCTGTGGCAGCTTGCCTTATTCATAAGGACAGGTTAGGGTCTTTCTTTTTAAATGTTCATGTGTCTTGTGCACAATGGCATGTGAAGTAAGCGTAGATAGCTTCCTTTTACACTTGAGGAGACTAGAGCCTTCTTTGGAATCGGATGTGTGTCACAGCTTTGGGTAACAAAGTACATATCAAGTACATATGCCAGGTATATATCAAGTGTTGTGCTAGGTTCTGGGATACAAAAATAAATATGTGGTCACCATTCTCAAATAATAATGAGAATAACCCTTATTAAATGCCAACATTTATTAAGTGCTTACCATGCACCAGGAACTATGTCAACCCTCATTATGTCACTTAGTCCTCTTGGGGACATTGCAGAGTGTGTGCTATCATTATCTTTACTTCACCAGTGAGGAAATAAGTATAGAGGCTTTGACTTGATCGAGGTCACATAACCAGAAAGGGGGGTGTTGGGGTTTGAACCCCAGCTTACTTAGATGCCTTCTGACTCAAGGAACTCCCAGTAAGCACTTGGTTGGGTGACGTCCCAAAGCTGTTGGGTCTCTCCCTGGCTCCAAAGTCCAGTTCATGCTTCTCCACTACCAGGAAGCCTTGTAGTTTCCTCTTGAATCTGCCTCTAGAAAATAGAAGTGAATAAAAGCGCTTCTTACACTGGGTCAGTCAAATGTGGTAATTCACTAAAACATCACCAGGTGGCTGCCAGCAAGGGCAGCAAGACAGGCTGGCAGCAAGGATCTGCCAGCCATGAGGGCCAGGTCCTGACTGAAGTTTGGGCAGGAGTTTGTTATCTGGCAGGGCCACACTTTTCTTCTCTCTGCCACCCAGAGGCCAGCCCAGAATGAGGTCTATGTGGACACCAGATTGAGAGCACATGACTTTTTATCCCCAGACTTCCAGGGAATGAGAATAATGCACAACAGACTTGGGAATTTCACAGAGTGTGCACATTGGCCATTTAGGTATTCAGGGATTAGGACACTGATCAAACTAATTTTGCCACTAATTGAACTGCTCTCTTAGACAGGAAATGTGTATGTTTCTGTTTCTTCCTCTGCAAGTCCATTTCTAGCTCTCAAAACGTCTCCCTCCTTCTAAAACACAGGCATGATCGTTTGATTAAAATAGTTCACAGCCTGTGTTGACCTCAGATAAATATTGAAAACTCTTCATATGAAATCCAGGGGGTGTCCTGCTTCTGTCCTTGTTATTCCCCTGCCCACCTTCTTCTCAGATGACCCGACCATCCCCGAATGTGTCAGACACTTTCACATATTTGTGGCTGTGAACATTGTCTTTCCCTTCTGCTCAGAACACATGCCCTCTGACCTCAAATTTCCACGACTCTCTGTAATTACCCCCAATCTTGGCCTCTACCATAGCCCCCTGGTTTCCTTCCCTTGGCATTCATGTGTGTGCCTCCAAAGCAGGCTCCCATCTTTTCATGTCTCTGTCTAGAGTACTTAACACAGCACCCGGGATAGTACCTGCGAAATAAGTATTAGAGAATGGGCTTTGTTTTTGCTATTTGTGTCTCTCTTTGTGGGTCTGAGTTTCTCTTTCTATTTTGATGTATTGTCTCCACCACCACTTCCCCAAAAATCAAACTTTTCTTCCATCTCTATTCCATTGCCTTCCACTAGTGTTTCACTTTCTAATCAGCTAGATTAGCACTGAGCCCCTGTACTTACTTGGTGAATTTTCTTTATACTTCTTGCTTGCTAAAATACTTGGCTTTCTCATTTGCTCACTCAGGGTCCAGAAGCATAAGAATGCTCTTTTTAACCCTTCCTAGGATTATCTTTTCTAAAACAGCTAGAAAATCCAACCAGAAGAAGGAACTGAATTTTCTTTTCTTCTTTGTGCTGTAGACAGTTCATTTCTTACCACCCAACCAGCCAATGGCACAGAGCCACAGTTCATGTTTGGAAGATGGGCCTGTCTGAGCTATGTCAGCTGAAATGACTCATGTCAAGAAATGACGGATGCATTAGCCTCATTTTGCAAATACATAGATAAGAAGTAAGGCTTGTGAAAGGCCATGTAGCATTGAGGGAGAATGGATTTTGGACGATGTAAGCATGCAACTCTAGTTAAGAATGCCATAAATCATTCATCAGTGAAAACCATATTATATTCAATGGACCAAGCACTATACCAGCTACTATGACAACACTGATAAATAATAAATTTCATGGCCTTCAGTAGGTGAGTTCGTTGGGGAATCCAACAATTATAACACGATGTAATAAGCTCCATCCTAGAAGCTGTCCAGAGGGGCTAATTATACACCAGAAGATACGTATGATCATCCTGTCATGCTCAATTCAGATTTTCACTAAGTCCCTCTGGGCATTGTCTTCAAGGGAAACTGTCAGATGGCATAGTTTTTCTTCTCAGACCTTCTGCTAATTCCTGAAATTGAGGATAAGCCCTCTTGACAGAAAGTTATTTTAAGAACTTCAGCAAGCAGGAAATACTCTGGGATACCCTATTTTTTTAATTCTTCATTTAAATTCAATTCTTTAACGTATAGTTTCAGGAGTAGAATTAGTGATTCATCAGTTGCATATAACACCCAGGGCTCGTTCCATCGAGTGCCCTCCTTCATGCCCATCACCCAGTTACCCCATCCCCCCACCGACCTCCCCTGTAGCAACCGTCAGTTTGTTTCCTAGAGTTTACTCTCCAGAGTACCCCAGGCAATCTATATCGATAGTGTTTGATCCAGGATACCCTCGTAAGCATATCTATATAGACTGCTTGAGGTGCTCCGGAGATTGAGAATTTTGGGGTGACTCCGGTGTGCCCATTAGTCCTTTATCCCTTATCCCAATTGTTTCTAAGAGATTTGGGTTGTGTTTGCTGCTTTGGTGTGCAGCTTCCCAGCCTCCCATGCCTCCCTCGGATGCACAACCTGCAATTTCCTCTTCTGCTCACTTTTGGTCAAAATATCTTCTATCTTCTCCAACAATCAGTGTTGGTCTCCATGCCCTGCTTCCCGGGTTGCTTTTCAACATGGCCAGAAAGGATAAAATGTAATTGTTTGTTATTTTGTTCCCCGACCACCACTACCAACATTTTCTTGTTTTCCCTTGGCTCAAAGAGACTCTGTGTGTCCACTGAGTTTCTAAGGCTCATCCAGCCCAATCCTTTGTTCACACATGCCTGCCTCACTGTCTCCTCATGCTAGGGAGACACTGCTTGTGGCCACATGATGCCAGGGTGCATTGTTGGAAGGTGATCAGTGGAGACTGAATTCATTACAATCAAGCACCACATACCACAAGCCCTGCCTTAATGAATATTCAGCTTTTAAACATAGAGGCTTGCATGGTGGACTACGAAATTTTAAAAATATAGAAAAAGATATGGAGGCACTAATATCTATTCTCATCAGCCAGAATAAACACTCACATTTGGCCCATTGGCTTCCAGTCATTTTTTTCCTATACACGTTAATACCTTTTTAAATTATGCACCTTATATATATGCAGATTGTATTTACCCTTTTCAGAAATATCTGGAGCGTTTTTGTTAAAGCTTGAAGCCCTAGTTGACCTCTGTCTCTACACATGGTCCTCTTCCAAATACTGCTCCACCCCAAACCCACACACACCCCTTGAAAGATAGCATTATTTTGAGTTTGGGTGAATCCTTCCAGTGTTTTCTATGCTATACATACAAAACCACAGAAAATATATAGTATAAGCTTTCAATTCACATACGTGCTTAGTGATGCATCTAACATGCTGTCACTTTCTTTTTAACTTAAAAGAACTATTTGGAGATCTTTTCCTGCTATTCCATGTAGACATAGTTGACTTCTCTGAACTCTACTCCATCATATGCACCTAGTACTTTTAATCCAGTCCCTGTTGTTATACATTCAGGTTGTTTCCAATTCCCCCCCATACAAACAACGCTGCCAGGATAGCCCTCTGCTCTTTCTGTGCCGATTTCTCTAGAACAGGCATCCCAAGCTCAATAACCAGATCATAAGATAAACATACTTTTAGATTTTTGTTGATTGTGTGTGAAAATGTTCTTTGCTGCAGAATTCAGCAGTGGGCTTGAATATCCTCAAAATATAGAATTCCTTAAGCTACGTGTTGGACCTGTTAATGTTACCAAAAACAGACAGTTGGTAGGAACCCCATGAAAAAATGAGGAGCTAAATTTCAGAATAACTTGGAAATTTTTTATGGCAACCATAAAGGACTTCAACATTTTCTTTTTTTTTAACATTACTTTTTTAATGATTTTTTATTATGTTAGTCACCATACAGTACATCCCTGGCTTCCGATGTAAAGTTCGATGCTTCATTAGTTGCGTATAACACCCAGTGCACCATGCAATACGTGCCCTCCTTACTACCCATCACCGTTTCCAATTATGATGTTTAGAACGCTTTGACAAGTTGAACTCAGCTCAGGCTTCTGGGGGAGGAACCTAAAATTGGATGCCACTGCCCTGGAAAAACCACATGGCCCTTAGGTACTGTTAAGTGTGATCGCTTCCAAAGGGTTTTAAAGCAGCTGGTCATTTTATTCAAATGAGATCTTACCGGGAAGTCCACAGTACCCCACAAAGTGTGGCACAGAGCTCTGTGGCCACCTTGTCCTGTTGGCCCCGCCTCCACACATTCCAGCGATCTCCACCAGGGGTCACTGAGGAGCACCAGTGAGGCACATTTGGAAAACCAGTAGTTAGCCCAAACTCATTATTTTTATGATGAAGATGATGAAGACCACTGACCTCCTCAGGTGTTCTAGAAGTATCCAAAACTTAGGGCTGGCTTCCCTTTCTCAGCCATGCTTTTCTTTGATTCCGGACATTAAGTGAAAGCAATAATGTCCCCATACTTCTTCTTTTTAAAAAAAAAAAAAAATTTATTTATTTATTTGACAGAGACAGCCGGTGAGAGAGGGAACACAAGCAGCGGAAGTGGGGGAGGAAGAAGCAGGCTCCCAGCGGAGGAGCCTGATGTGGGGCTCGGTTCCAGAACGCTGGGATCACGCTCTGAGCCGAAGGCAGACGGTTAACAACTGTGCCACCCAGGCGCCCCAACGTCCCCATACTTCTTATCCAACACAATGCTAAGCAACATTTAGGAATGATCTGCATTGCTTTCAGTTTTCCACCAGAAGGGGGACTTTTTTGCTTCCACCCCCCCCCCCCCCCCCCCCGGTCCCATTTGGCTGTGGACATCACGCTGACAGATCTCACTAGGACTTAAGGCAGACACACTGAGGATCACTTGAAATTCATGGCTTGAAAAGAGGCAGGTATTCTGATCTTTTCATTATCTCCTTAAAGTAGAGATGATGAGCCAAGGTGACGTCCAAACATGTGTTTATGACTTCACTGGAGCTTGGTGAATGAGGTAGCCCCTTTTCCCCATTATGCAGAAAATAAATATAGCTTTTAGAGAGAGAGAAAATTTCCCCCCAAATGTTTCAAATGTTCTAAGCCCACAATTGTGGGCTTGAAACCCTAATAGTCTCTAGGAGTTGAAAGGAAGGAACAAAGGAAGGAAGGAAGGAAGGAAGGAAGGAAGGAAGGAAGGAAGGAAGGAAGGAAAGAAGATTAGCAAACTGTGACTATTGCCAATTGTTCTTTTTTTTTTTATGTTCAGTTAGCCAACATATGGCACATCATTAGTTTTTGATCTAGTGTTGGGTGTTATTGCCAATTGTTCTTAATCAAATCTCCCTAAGTTCCAGCTAGCCCTTCACAAAAGATAAGTTATGCATATTTCAATAAAAGATACAGCATAGAACAACCCATGTCAAATCACATGATTCCCAGCCTCCAAAATAGCATAATAGTCTGCCATTTTTAATACAGTGTTTCCTTTCCCCCAGAAGTGCTTTGTAGCTGTCCACATGCTGCTAGAAAAACTAAAGCCATACGGAAAGTCTCTGCAAGGGGAGCAGGGCGTTCCCTATAAATTAAGAACTATCTGCTTATTTACCAATAAAGCTCCCTGAACTCTAAATCCTGTATGACAATGCTTTTTGGCTGGTGTCCCATGGCCCAAGCCTATGCCCTGAATGTTTTACAGGTGGCCCGATATGCAGTGACAGAGGTTTGGGTGGTGGAGTCTGACAGCTTGAGGTTTTCAGGGATCAACCAGCTTCATCTGTTTACCCAGTGTGCCCTACAAATATTATCATTTTCTGCGGGCGCCATGGTGTGAGAGACAGTGGGTATGTGCAGAACCACCAAAGAAATCAGGTTGAGAGCAGTGGGCTGCCCACTCTGCCTTTGCTTTCCTGCCCCAGCTCTGGCCCCTCCTCTGTGGATTAGCTGCCTATCCTGCAGCTCTCAATTCAGACCCCTCCCTTCCTTGTGTGTTTTCGATTTCACTTAAAGGAGTTACCATCTCATACAACCAGTTTTCAAAATGCAAACTCTTGAACTCATTCCTGTCTCTGGTCCTCTAAGGTGAAGGCACAGGGATTGGACCACCTCATTCAGAGGCAACTTCCTCCTCATTCTTTCTTCACTCCCCCTCTCCTAGATCAAGTCTCTGTCCTGTTTCCTAGATAATTGTACCTATCTCCTGCTCTTACATTTCTTACCTTCTACCAATCACATTCCTCAAAGATAGTACTGCCTCCCGTGAAGACCTCCCCCAGTGCTCTGTGACCTACGGAATAAAGTTCAAACTGCCTAGCACTGAAATTAAGTAACTTCATGAGCTTGTCTCAACACTGTTTTTTTTTTTATATCTCTTTTCCTTTCCATAAAATTCTTAAGATTACTGTTCTTTTTTCATCCTTCAGTTCATTTTCTCTAGCTATACACTCTGCTTAGAACCCCTGCCCTTCTTCCCACAGAATGTGAAAGACTAAATAAAACACTGCCTCCTCTGTTGACTCTTCCACCACCCCAACTCTTTAAAAAAAAAAAGTTCTCTTTTTTAGGCACTCTGTACATACAACTTTTGCTTTCAATTAATGTTTATTCTTTTCCTTTGTCCTATATTTTTCTAGACTTTGTACACCCTATTCAGCCCATTAAATCATAAGTCCTGTGAGTGCAGAGACTGTCTTACATGGTTTTGTGTCCCTACAGTAATATTCATGGTACCTTGTAACTGGCAGGTGCTTCATGCATGTTGTGCGAATGGACACATGCATCATACACTAGAGTTTTTTTTTTTAAGATTTATTTATTTATTTGACAGAGAGAGAGAGACAGCCAGTGAGAGAGGGAACACAAGCAGGGGGGAGTGGGAGAGGAAGAAGCAGGCTCCCAGTGGAGGAGCCTGATGGGGGGCTTGATCCCAGAACGCCAGGGTCACGCCCTGAGCCGAAGGCAGACACTTAACAACTGAGCCACCCAGGAGCCCCATACACTAGAGTTCTTATGTATTAGCCTGTTCACTATTGCACTGTGGAATCCTTGAGGGCAAGAGCATCCCCCAAGATGGCACAGTAGGAAGAATACCAGCTCCCGTGGGACTGCCTGCCTTTGGAGCCCATCTCTGGCACTTTCTGGCTTTCTACCTTGGACCATTTCAGGAACTTCTCTGTCTTCACTTATGCAACTGTAAAATGGAGACAATTATTCATTTATGCATCCAATATAAGTCAACCAGGGGCTGGCAATATGGAACAAAAGTCAGCAAGACAGGCAAAATTCCTGCTCTAACGAAGCTTCCATCACTGTGAGAAAGACAGACAATAGAGGGGTAAAGAGAATAATGCCAGGTGTTTTGTGTGTTCTAAAGGAAAATAAAGCAGGGTCAGCAGAGAGGGGATGATGAAGTTCGTTGTTTCAGATATGGTGTTTAGAGAAAGCCCCTCAGAGACCTGACCGGCATGGGAGTGAACTGTGCAGACACGTGAAGGGAAAGCATTTCCAGCAAAGGGAACCTCAAGGACAAAACCCCTGAGTGACGCCACCATTGATATCTGAGGCCCTGAGAATTATTAAGTAAATGAGTTAACACAGAGTAAAAATGCTAACTGTTACTATCTGGCATGATTTCAGGCACATAATAGCATCTTCATAAATATTTATTAAATGAACACATGATTGATTAGTAGGAAAGCCAATATGCCAGTATTTGTTGAGTTTCCAATATGAACCACTGTGTCGGGAGCTTTCCAACATCCCCTCTGGGATCTGAAGTGCAGTGTGCTATGGCTGGCTACTCCAGACCTCGATTTCCAGAACTCACAGCTCTGTTGCTTATTAGTTAGCTGCGCGATCTTGAGTGAGTCACTAAATCTATGTGTGACTCGATTTCCTCCTTGTTTGTAAAATAGCACTAACAACAGCACTTTCTTCCTGGGGCTGCTGTAAGAGTTCAATGAGTTAATGTCTCTGAAGCATTCTTAACAGTACTTGCACAATGTCAGCCGTCTCTCCGATCCTTAGCTTATGGATGGGGACACCCGAGAACAAGTGGTTTAAGAAATTTTCCCAAGGCCACCCAGACGATGAAGAATGGGGAAGAGATACAAAGTTGGGTTTTTCTGCCCACATCCTTTCCTAAGCACACTGCACCAGGAGATGGGGATGAGGACAGAAGGGCATCACCCAGTATCCCTTGCTTCTCCCTCATCCCCTGGAGGATGACCCTGATCACAGACTCTCAAGAAGAACAATGCTCAGCAACATTTTCCCGGCTGGCTTTCTGAATGGGTCCTAATCTTCTTTAACTACACAACACATGATGTCTCTGAATGGGGACTTCCAGGCTTCTGTGGGTGAAGTCTATATTTAGGTCCATAAACTCTCCAAATGCCACAGGGCAAATGTTGTTGATTCCCCTCCACCTCCTTCTCAGTAATGTGTGATTTTCATTTAAAGTCTTCTATTTACTGCCTTGAAGAGGTCCTGCACTTCTTTTCTGGTTGTCAGAGGATTTCGTTTTCACTGGTGAACCACACACGCCCACAGGGAGCCAGCCCCAGGGTCTCCACACGGGGTCTTTACCACACCCCTCAATTCCGACATATGCTATTTAGCTCTATTTCTGAGGACTTTCACCTTTAAATGGCAGTTTCACTGGGCTGTTTTGTCTCTGCAGATGGTAAGCAGACCGTTCTCTCTCCATCTGGAGCTGGTACTGTGGGTATTTTTGGCTTGAAAAGTTCAATGAAGGGGAAGAGGGAGGGGAATTTGGTTTCTGTCGGTCATGATCTTTCTTGCCCTTCTCCTGTGTGTCCTCCCCAACTACTCCTTTTGCTCTCTGACATGGTCCATGTGTATTAGCTCTTCATCTCCGTGGGTTTGGAATCTATGTTTTCCCAGAGCTGCAGCTTTCCAATAATTATTCAGAAACAAGAGACCAAAAGAGAGGGAGGGCGGGAGAAAGAGAGACTTTGTGAGTACAATCATTTGAGAAAACAAATATCTCATGATAACATATTTCGCTTGTTCCAAATTGGTTTGGAGTTGTTTTACTCATCGGAAATGCCAAAAGACAAATGGGGCCTCATAGAGATGAATGTGAAGTTTGCATATTTACAAACAGGCTTGTGTTTGGGCGGTGAGGGCACACATTTCCCGCCTACTCATTACACTGTAATTTGTCGTTTTATATGAGTGGTATCAAATGAACTGCTAATAGATGAAGAAGGATTGGTTAGGCTTGAATTCTAGAATGAGGAAGGTATATAAGGGGCTTTAGAAATTCTCTAACCTGAGACCTTCATTTTACAGATGAAAAGATAAAGCATGAGTGACGTGATCCAAGTCCCACCAGCTGTGGAGTGGCATAGTGATTGCTAAAACCCAACTGCTAATTCATTTAATTCTTCTGTGTTGGTGGACCGAAATAAAAATAAATGATATTTAAAATATTTATCTGATGTTACAAGAGTTGGGATGTAATACACGATTTAAGAGAGACTGAAGATTCAAGCTACTATAGACTCAAACTAGATTTAAGGCACGGTCTTATCTACTTGTTTCTAAATTGCACTCTGGAGAGCCTTCAGGATCCTGAGGAGGGGCCTCAGACATGGAAGGCAGGAGGCACTGGAGTGGAGTGGCTGGAGTTCTAGCAGATTCTCCGCCATTCCCTCCTACCCCTGACCAGCACCCATTATGAAATTAGAACAGCCCAGCTTTTATCATTTTATACTTTATTTCTTAGATTTTATTTCTTAAAATGTGTTTGGCAACTAAAGAAACTTAAGAAAAGCTGATGGGGTAAAGAAGATATATATATATATATATATATATATATATATATACATATATATGTATATATATATAATGAAATATAACTCAGCCATCAAAAATTGAGATCTTACCATTTGCAGCAATGTGGATGGAACTGGAAGGTATTATGCTAAGCTAAATAAGTTAATCAGAGAAAGACAATTATCATATGATCTCATTCATATGTGGAAAGCACAGAGAAGGGAGGAAAAAATAAAATAAGATGAAATCAGAAGGTGAGACAAACCATAAGAGACTCAACCATAGGAAACAAACTGAGGGTTGTTGGAGGGGAGAAGTGTGGGGAATGGGGTAACCAGGTGATGGGCACGAAGGAGGTCATGTGATGTAAAAAGCACTGGGTGTTATATGCAACTGATGAATCACTAAACTCTACCTCTGAAACTAATAATACACTATAGGTTAATTAATTGAATTTAAATAAAAAATAAATAATAATTTTAAAAAAAAACTAGCAGAGGAAAAAAAAAAGAAGAGATGATTGGGTTCTACCAGCCTGTTTGCAGAGAAACAGAGAAATAATTTTCTCCAAGTCATTAATTAAGTTAATGGTGAAAAAAAACAAGACCACAGGTCTCTGAACTCCTCATCAAGTGGATTTTCCCTTAATCAGAATGCCACAGAGGAGGCATTTGATGAGAGCTTAAGGACAGGGAAATGCTACATGTCGGATTCTGCCCCCTCTGGCCTCGTGCCAGTTGCAAGGTAAATGAGGAACACCAACCAAATGAAAGAAACCAAGTTTTAACTGGTTCATATAGGGACAGAGTTCATAATTAATGTACGACTATACAGAGAGGTTTTCCTCAACTTACAAGAAGGTGAACACAAAACAAGGCCTGAAGGAGAAAAGAAGACTCAGATGCAACCTAGAAGGTATTAGATCACAAAGGAGCCAGGAACGGGGTATCTGATGGAATGGAGCAGATGGAATGCAGAGTTAGAAGGTCCAGGCAGCAGTAGTCAGGGGAGAATCAAGTGATGGCACAGGGGCCAATAAATGTCTCCTGAAAGCCAGGAGAGAGTAGAAGGAAGGGGAATTGACTGGCATAGGCCAAAGGGCTGGGTGCCTGAGTGGTCAGCTTTGGGATGGCTTCCTTAAGCTTGCTTGCATACAGCAACCTATGTCCCAAGAATCTTCTGAACAATTACCACAGCCAGGGGCTGGTCACTTCACAACTTTTTTAGGGCATTGTCTTGGACCTTTGAATTGTCACTTCTGTGTGGACAGCCTGTTATTCTTAACTTCGGCACGTACTGAGATTTTCCAATTCTGTCCAGTTCTGTCCAGTTGACACCAGATTTGTGGAACTTTGCCTTTTTTAAATGAACTTCAAGATAACACTGCCCAGATCATCCTCAGGGCAAGAGGCATCCCCATCCCAGGGCAGAACCAACATGAATCAGGAGAGTAAGTGTAGTTCTTCAGCTTGAGCTAAGGGGTTTAGCATGAGCACTTGTCTTTCTAAAAGAACCCAAAGGAAATGAAAACACGAATTCAAAAAGATCCATGCTCCCCTGTGTTCACTGCAACATTATTTACAATAGCCGAGATATGGAAGCAGCCCAAGTGTCCATTTACAGATGAATGGATAAAGATGCCATAGTCTATTCTCTCTCTCTCTCTCTCTCTCTCTCTCTCTCACACACACACACACACACACACACACACACTGGAATATTACTCATCCATAAAAAAGAATGAGATCGTAACCATCTGCAACAACATGGATGGATCCAGAGAGTAAAATGCTAAGTGAAATAAGTCAGGTAGAGGAAGAAAAATACCATATGATTTTACTCATATGTGGAATTTAAGAAACAAAGCAAATGAATGAAAAAACAAACACAAAACAGACTCTTACATACAGAGAACAGACTGAGGGTTATCAGAGGGGTGTGGGGTGGGGGGGATGGGTGCAATAGGTGATGGGGATTAAGAGTACACTTATCATGATGAGCCCTGAGTCACATACAGTGTTGTTGAATCATTACATTGTACACTTGAAACCAATATAAACACTTCATGTTAATTTTATTTCAACAAAAAAAAAAAAAAAGAAGAAGAAAGAGGAGTAAGAGCCTTGGCAAAAGTGCAATTTGATCTTCCTGTTATTTCTTATGTTCCATAAATGAGTGAAACCATATGATAATTGTCTTTGTAGCAGGGAGATCTGTAGGAGAAGGAAGGGAAGAATGAAGAGGGGGTAAGCAGAAGGGGGAATGAACCACAAGAGACTATGGATTCTGGGAAACAAACTGAGAGCTTCAGAGGGGAGGGGGTGGGGGACTGGGATAGGCCGGTGATGGGTAGTAAGGAGGGCACATATTGCATGGTGCACTGGGTGTTATACGCAAACAACGAATCATGGAACATTGCACCAAAAACTAAGGATACACTATATGGTGACTGACATAACATAATAAAAAATTATTATATATAATTATATAATTATATATTTATATNGGAGGGGGTGGGGGACTGGGATAGGCCGGTGATGGGTAGTAAGGAGGGCACATATTGCATGGTGCACTGGGTGTTATACGCAAACAACGAATCATGGAACATTGCACCAAAAACTAAGGATACACTATATGGTGACTGACATAACATAATAAAAAATTATTATATATAAAAAAAAGAATTCTATATCTGCACCCTGTGCCATGTGACCTTGGGGTATCTGTGACTTGAGTGGATAAAACCATGATCTTTGGGCTTGGCCAAGTAACTTGCTTTGAATGTTAATGGACTTAGGAACCAAGCCTCCAATGTGTTTGTACTAAATGCATCGTGTTGAACGCTTTGGCCTATTGTGTTTCTGCTATTTGTGATAAGAACAAGGTCTGAGTAGGCACTTGTTCGAGTAGAATGGAGTATGCAGCAGACCTGCCCCCAAACTGCAGCCTGATGCAAGACCAGCGAAACCTAAATGAGGTCAGCAGAATCCCAGCCAACCCACAGTTCTGGCTGCAAGATAAATCAGTATCTGTTGTTGTAAGCCACTGAGATTTTACATTTCTTTGTTATACCTCATTATTGCTGATCAGAGTGAGTGCCTTTCAATAGAGAGTCCTGTATCATAGGAGACAGCACAGTGGTTAAGAGCTTAGCTCTGGAGTCAGGGTGTTGGAGTTTGAATCCTGACTCTATTATTTGTGAGCANCATATGGTAATCATAAGAAACTAAAATTATGTAAGTTGAAAATATAATGATGTGAGCACTGTTATTAACAAGTTTACAGATAGAACTTGCACTGATTCTGCAACAGGGAGGGACTAAGACTGAAGGTGACTGACAAGGAAGGTCAGTACAGGGAGGGGAAGACCATGTCATCCAAAGATTTTTATCAGGGTTCCAAAGAGACCAAGAGATTTTTTTGAAAGATCGTTAGACCTGTGGCCATTATCATAAACCACCTGAAACCTAAAACGATTTGATCCAGTGGCTTATTTTTTTTTTAAAGAAGTGAGTTTTGTTTTGTTTTTTAAGTTTTATTTATTTATTTGACAGAGAGAGAGAGACAGCCAGTGAGAGAGGGAACACAAGCAGGGGGAGTGGGAGAGGAAGAAGCAGGTTCTCAGCGGAGGAGCCTAATGTGGGGCTCGATCCCAGGACCCCAGGATCACGCCCTGAGCCGAAGGCAGACACTTAAAGACTGAGCCACCCAGGCGCCCCGAGTGGCTTATTTCTTATACACTCTGCCACACTGGTGGAGGGATTTTAAACAGCAGGTTTTTCTGGGAGGCCACAGTGACTGGAGAGAGCCAGAGGTCTTTGTTTCTGGCATTTTCTGCACAACTGGAGATAGAATTGTTGTCACAGTCTGCTCCTGGCACTTCCTCAGAGATGGAGGGTAATAATCACAATTAAAAGTTGACTATACAAACTCGTAAATTTTCAGAAGCAGAGCCTTGTGTTTTCTGGTGAGATCGATTCTTTAAACAACTTAAGAAAAACAACTCTGAGCATAATGGTAGCATAATTTTCATGATGTTTCTTGTGCATAGGGTTCACTGAGACTCTTGAATCTGCAGCTTTAGAGTTTTAACCCTGGTTTGTCCCCTGATACATATGTTCCCAGATGACATTGAATGGGTTTTCCAGGTTTTTAGCATTGCAAGTCCCTATATCCTACAAGGAATAGTTGGTCACCTACTAACACATTGC